>NW_024349797.1:21581276-21716563 GCF_902729225.1 Pteropus medius | reverse complement strand
TCAGCCAGGGACAGGGAGATAACCGGGGCCTTCTCTGACCTTTCCTGAACTGCACGTGTGCACAGCTTTATAGATCCCTAGGGACACGTGGGGACTTATCAAATCCCCCTTTGGCTATCCCATTCCCCAGATATCTCTTTAAAATTTTTGGCTTATCTGATGCTTCCCTGAATCATATTATAGCTCTGGGCAACTGTGATACTGGCTTTCCTTGATTGTTTGCTCAAGAGATAACAATTGCTTTTGACAGTGCCCTTGGACAAGGGGCTTTTCTCTGGAGCTCCAAATTAGATCAGTGTTGCTGCCACATCAGTCTGCGGAGAGAGAGATGGGAGCAGCCTTGTGTGACAATGGCGCAGATCCCACCATTGTCAACCAAGGTTCAGTAGTTTTTCTTGAATAAATGTCTTTCAATTTGTTATATGCCTTTGGTTAATTTCCAGAGTTCTGAAATGGTTGGTTTTGACAATACCGTCTAATGTTCTCATTGCTTTTATAGAGACAGGATTCACTGAGGTCTTTCTTACACCACTGCCCCCATTAAACCTCAAGCTCAGTTGCTGCCCAGTCATTTCAGACTCTTCGTACAAAGAGATCAGTAGACAAGGAAAAGAGTCACCATTCTGGCTGGAGAAATTGACACTGATTGTCAGGAGAAGATCGGGGTTTTTATTAAAGTATGCAAAAAGGAGAGCGTTTGGGGCACCCAAGTTATTTGGGGGTCCCCTCTCAGCACACCTCTGTTCGGTGTGATGGGGAACAAGCAGGCAGGCACAGCAGCCATGGCCCGAGCCCTGCCCGGTGACCAGGACTTCAGAGCTCTCGGGGGTGGGGGCCTGAGTCCCCCTACCCGTAAGCCACCTAGACCATGAGAGGTCCTATGTAAGGAGGAGATAACTCTCGAGCGGTCGAGCGATGGGAGACAGTGAGGACCAGTCGCGACGTCAAGACCGGCCGTGGTTGCAGGGGTAGTGAGCCCACCTCACGAACGTTCCTCCTGTGACGTTCTCGTCTGGGAAAAGAGGCCCAGGGCGCCCTGGAGAGCTTGCTCTCAGAAACTGTTATGTGCAACAGGGGAATCAAGTGGCCCCAGGACTGGCCGGGGCTGGATACTATTTGGGACTGAAATGTCCATTTTCTCAGCTTCTGGGAGTGTTGGTAGCTGACAGCTCTCAGCTGAGTCCCATGTCTCAGAGCCAAAGACAATGTTCTACCATTGTCTTTGGCTGGAGAAAGTGTCCAAGGTCAAAGCCCTTTCCTGGGTACTACACACCCAATGACTGGTCACTATGACGGTCTAAAGGCCTAGCTCCTTCCTCCAACGTGGGACAGCTCTGAAAGGCCGTCCTAGCTCCAGACACCACGTGTGATCATCTGAGGTTCACCGCGTGACAGTCAGCCACCTTGGCACTCCTGGCCTTTGGCTCTCACGAAGTTAGTTTGAGCATTTACACGAATCTCCCCTTTTCAAGACAAAATACACATGAACATGACAATCCCTCTCTCTATCATCCTGGCAGCTGGTGGGGAGAGGAGAGTGGTGGAAGAAGGAAGCAAATAGAAGGAGAGAAGGAAGGAAGAAGGAAGAAGAAGAAGAAGGAAGGAAGGAAGGAAGGAAAGAAGAGGCTACGGGGAAAGAAGGAAAGAAAAGAAGGAAAAATAGCTGAAAGCAGGCAAAGAAGAAAGAAGAAGGAAAGAAGGAAAAGATAGCTGAGAGAAAGAATAGAAAAAGAAAAGCAGTATAAGGAAAGAAGGAAAGAAAAAGAGAAGGAAAAGAAAGAAATATGTTGAAAGAAAGAAAGAAAGAGAAAGAAAGAAAAGAAAGAAAGAAAGAAAGAAAGAAAGAAAGAAAGAAAGAAAGGAAAGAAAAGAAAGAGAAAGAAAGAAAGAAAAGAAAAGAGAAAAAGCCCAAATGAAGATATTTTTATGTGAGGGCAACTGTTCTATAAATGGACACTTAAGCCTTTTTGGACACCAATGTCTAAAATGATGAAATACTGTGATTGCACAAGACTGACCTCTTGCATTCTGACAATAATCTCTGACAACAGTATAGTGTCAACAAGGCCTGAGCTGAAAATGACTTGAGATCAAGGGTCGAGTGTGGTCATCCCCATAGCAGCCCTGGGCCCTGCTCTTAGGGAGGCCCAGGACACATTGCCTAATTGAAGGAAAGTAAAGCCCTCTCACGGGGCTTCGGTTGTACTGGTCTCCTGTAATGACCACTCAAGTAGCAGGTTTGAACCATGTAGCCGTCAAGAGCCATGGTTTGGGAGCTATACCCATCAGGGTCCAGAGAAGCTGGACCACTCGGAGAGAGGGGCAGAGGGAGAAGGGATCCATCGCGGAGATCTGACCTTGCACAGTTGTGGGGGCTGGTGTGTGATCTCTCTGAGCCTGCAGAACACGAGGCAGGCCACTGGGAAGGTAAGCTGGATGCGAGGCGGGGGAGATCAAGACCTGCATCCACCAGGAGCGCTGGAACCCCCGAAGACAGATGGACAGACAGACTCCAGTCAGTCCTGTTGCCTCCCAAGCTGGTGGACCGAGATCCGCTGACTCCGCCTTCCTGCTTTTCAATCCTGTAACGTAAACACTGAGATAGAAAGTTAACCACTGTTACCGCATCTTAACGCGAGTTGATAAGGAGACGAGAGAATGGAAGGAAACCAAAACATTCAGCACATATGTATATATAGGTATAAATATGTTCAGAATAAGGAAGAAATACTCACAATTATTTCAGTCATCATTTCTGCAACCAGTGACATAGTTGGAACCGATATTTGTAAGTAACTTCATCCAATACTCGTTTCGGATTCCCTTTGCCCTTAGCGAGCATCTCAGCTTGTCATGATTCTTTGCCTGCATGGCAGCCCAAGTGTTTATTTGTGAAGAATTTAGGCCATTGGAAGTTCTACCTAAATTGGGTTGTTAAAGTCTTTTATTGATTTTAATCACAAGACATGGGACTAATAAGAAACACCAGCGAGACCTCTGCATTCCAGACATACCCCTCCTACTCCCAATGTGAAGTAGCACCCCAGTTTCTCCTTGATAGCATCAATCCCCCCAGCCAGTGCAGAAACCCCTTCTTTGCTCATCGATTCAGCACCATAAGAAGTTCAAGTGGCCAGGTGAGTCTCAACATCCAGCTCAATAGAATCATCGTTGTGTCAACGATGGAAGCGTTCTGTAGATCTATGGATATTCATTTAGGCAGAAGCATTGAGGACAGGGAAGGCAAACTCAAATCCATAGCAAATACCTATTCCGGGAGAACAAAGTGCTACCCTATTTCCTGATGGAAGTGGTCCAATGTGATCACTGTGCCTCCAGGTAGCTGGAAGATCTCCTGGAGAATGGTACCGTGTCAGGACTCCGCATTGGCCTCTACACTCAGCAGTAACCATAGATGACTGGCCTCGGAGAGTAGAAATAAATGATGCTGAGACCATACACAACAACCTCCATCCCTTCCATCATGGCTGCTTTGTTCATGAGCCTGTGGATTAAAGACAAGAGTGGCTGAGAAAGAGCTGTCCGATATCCACAACATAGGTCATCCTCTATACCTGGTTAATAAACTCTTCCTCTGCTGCCTTCACCCTTTGATGACTTTGTTGACCATCCACATGGGCCACAAATACTTTCACACTCTATGCTAGTTTGGAGGGGCCTATCCACTTGTTTCTTCTTCAGATCTTCTCGTCACCATTTTTGAATTTCTATTCCTTCCAGTTCTCTGACCACCTAGCCAAACCATTAGTTATTGTCCATAAATCAATATAGACCTGTGTCTCTGGCCATCTAACTTTCTAGACGAAAGGAACCATCGGCATTCTGTGCACCGGGGCGCGTCCCCTCGGCGCTGGCCTTTAGGACTGTCCCAGGGTGGGGCTGTGTATCATGCAGAACCATCTATAAACCAGGATGAAAGTTTTTCTTCCTCACTTAGTTGGGAGTTCATGAGAACTCCCCATAAAACCATAAACATAGCTCGATAGGGAGAAGGTGATTTAGCAAAGAATGGGGGCCTTGGGTATCTGGGTCACTTCCCCATGCAGCTTACTTTTGCCTTAAGGTCTTGCTCGAACCTGACCTTACATATACCACTTCCATTTGATGACAGAGTGCTGCTGTGTGTGCCTGATGTCACGGCGTTAGGGGTCAGATTACACAGGGTCCACAGTGGGTACCTCAGAGCAGGCGGTGACGTGGCTGCCCGTGGGCAGGAGTTCAAGCTCTACCAAAGCCCAGTCACAAGTCAAAATTTTTTCTCGACTACTTTCAAGTGGAGAGTAATTGGACGGCAGGAATGGGCTTCGATCGTCGCGCTGTGATTCACCGAAGGGGGTCTTCCAAACAGCATCCCTGTTGGCCCCCCGACACTTTGAGCGCCATCGATTCTGCTGGACAATGCGGCCCAAGTGGCGGGGCAGTTTGGACAGCAGCCCGGGCCTGTTCGTTGCAGAGCCTTCTGTTCCGGGCCCCCCTCAAAACCAGCAGATTATCAGGTCACTCGATAGATAGGTCAGAATAACGTGCCCAGATGGGGTACGCGTTGCCTCGCCAACCCACAGAGATCCACTAGAAGCTATGTGTCTTCCACACAGACAGGAGGTGACAGAGGAAGCAACTAGTCCTTCACCTTGGAAAGAGTCTTCTAACATGCCCCACGTTACTGAACTCCTGCCATTCTCGCCAGAGCGGGAAGCCCCACCGTTTCTGTAGGGTTTACTCCCTGCCCTCTGGCATGCAAACCAGAGCACCCTGTTGGCCAGGTGCAGTCAGCAGAACGTCATCGACGTAACGAACCAGCACGTCGTCTTGTGCAAGGAAAAGACAAAGTCCCTGCTTACAACGGGGCCACATAGCTGATGTCGCCCTGAGGTAGGACAGTGATCATGTACCGCTGGCCTCGCCACCTGAAAGAAAACCAGTTCGATGTTCTGTCCTAACAGATGGGGAGAAAAAAAGCCTCCGCCAGCTCTGCAGCTGCACGCCAGCTGTCAGGCGACGTGCCGATGTGCTCCAAGGTGAAACCACAGATCGGAAGCACCACCTGAGTGAGTCGAGTACTGTACCGCCATTCTCCAGGATCCAGCTGCTTCCTTCTCAGACCGAGTAGGGGTGTTAATGAAGATAGCGCGGGACGCACCACCCTGAGTGGTTCCAGCCCTTGGCGGTGGCACCAATCTCTGCAGCCCCTCCAGCAATACAGTACGACTTCAGTGTACTATTTTCATAGATAGAGGCAGTCCTGGTGGCTTCCACTTTGCCCTTCCTGCCATAATAGCCTCCCCTCCATGGATCACAGCATCCATGTGGGATTCTGGCAGATGCCTACCCCGACTGAGTTCCAGAACTGGGGAGAGAACCACAAGGTGGGTTCGTGGACCCACTGGACTCATTAAGAGACAGGCCCGAATGAGACTTCGCTGATCACTCGACTTCTAAAAGCCCCTACTCTGACTCCCAGGAATGAGTATTAATTCAGAGCCGGTGTCCAGCCATCTCTGAAAAGCCCGATAAGATAAAAATGAAGTGCTAAGTGTGTGACTTAGTGTTAAGAATGGTAGGTATTGTTATGATCAATAATAGTTGCAGCCAAGGGTCTAGATTCCATCCTCACCCCACTGTCCAGTGAAATCGAGACGTCACTTCACCAAGTTGTAGATAAGGATGCACCAAGAGGCTGGCAGAGAAGCTCCGGCCTGAAGTGACAAAGGGTGGACCCTCTTTCTACTCAGGATTCTTATTGACAGCCCACGGGAATGATGCCGAGAGAGCCCGTCGCCCAGAAACTCCCAGGGAATCACAATTGCTAATACTGACAAAAGCGGGAGCACATTATTTTTAACAGTCAGAAGGCAGAATCAGGAAGTGGAGAGAAAATTGGCGCGAACATTTGGAGCGCTGGACGCTGGGCATGACTCAACCACTTTCTAGCCAGATGACCCTGGGCACCTGTTTTCACTTCTCTGAGCCTCCGGTTCATTATCTGTAACGCTAGAAGATAATGCGATCTAGCTCTTCGGTCGTTGAGTGAATTACATAAGATTATGCATTTCAAGTACTTAGCACCTATTATCAAAAAGCCCCAAGATAACAAATGCTGGCCAGGATGTGGAGAAAAGGGAACCTCTGTCCTCTATCGGCGAGATCTCAATGGGTACAGCCGCTATGGGAAACGGTGTGGCAGTCCCTCGCGAATGAAAACTAGAACTACCTTGTGAGCCAGAAATCCCTCTTCTAGGTATATATCCAAAGGACATAAAGCCACCATTTCAACGAGATAGCTGCACTCACGTTCACGGCAGGATTACGGAGAATAGCCAAGAACATGGGAACAGCCTAAGTGCCCATCAAGAGATTAATGGGGAAAGAAAACGTATACATATACACACAGCGGAATATTATTAAGCCATTAAAAAAAAGAAGGGAGTCCTGCCATTTGTGAAGACGTGGATGAACCTTGGGGACGTTACGCTACGTGAAATAAGAGAAAGACAAATATTGTAAGAGCTCACTTATGAGTGGAATCTAAACAAGCTGAACTCATAAAAACGGGAGAGCGGAGCTTGCTAGGGGCAGGGAGGGTGGGGAGTCTGAAGAGATGCTATTTACACGTATCAAATCATCACGCGGTTCGCCGTAAACTTACGCAATGTTAGGTCGATTACATCTCAGTACAGCCGGGGAGGCTGATGATAGCAGTGTCTGACATAGTTATGTGCCACTGTTCTTAACAGTGCCATTCATGGTTTCTGCCCTATCGTCTTAGGCCAGGATTTCTTATCCTGGGAGACAGCGACATTTGGGGCCGAATAATTCTTCGAAATAGAGGCTGTCATGTGCGTCCTAGGCTGTTTGGCAGCATCTCTGGTCTCTACGCATTAGGCGTCTGTCCAGTTTGAACAACGAAAAACGTCCCCACTCATTGCTAAACATCTCCTGAGGGGCCCAACTGTCCTCAGCTAAGGACTGTAGGCTAGTTGATCGTTCGGTCTCAGTGTCCACGTTTGTAAATAAACAGGTGGGGCTGCAGGTCTGGATTCTTTCAGAAGCCATTACTCACGCGTGCGTTTGTTCATTCCCTGTTCAGAAGACCCATACTAAGTGCTCCATCCAAGACACATTATTTTTATTTTTATGATATCTCATAGTGCAACGTGCCCCTTCACTATTTTTTGCCTTGATTATTCTTATCACTTCATTTTTTTTTTCAGATAAACTTGAGGATCATATTGTCGTAATGTCAATAAATAGTATTAAACTTATACATTAAGTAGCATTAAATTTAAATGGTTTTTTTTCCTGTCTTATTACATTGGGCTAGAAGTCCTAAAATAATAGTAGTACTAATTGCTCCCCTTGCTTGCTTGCTATGGACTAAATTGTGTCATCCCCCCAAAAAAAATTCATACATTGACGTTCTACCCCCAGTGTGGTGGTATTTGGAGTTGGGGCTCTCGGGGGGTAATTAGATAATTAATAGCACGGTGAGGTGAATACCCTTCTAAGAAGAGACCAGAGAGCTCTCACTGTCCCTCTCTCTCTCTCCCCACCATGTGAGGACACAGCAAGAAGGCCACCGTCTGCCAGCCAGGAAGACGGTCCTCACCAGTGTCTGGCCACACTGGCACCCCGGCCTCAGACGTCCCAGCCCCAGATCTGTGAGGAATGAGTGTCTGCTGCTTAAGGCAGCAGGTCTACGGAATTTTGTCCTGACAGCCCAAGCTGACAGAGACACTGCTCCCGGGCAGAAGAGGAGGTAGAGCCGAGAGAGGAGGTGGCCCAAGGGAGAGAGCCGAGTGTGAAGCTGGCTTCTCTGACTCTAAAGCCAGAGCCCTCACTGCTGAGTGGCGCGTGGCCTCACTTCCCTGAGGTTTTATTGGCCGGTAAGATACTAAACATCGGTGTAAGATGCGAGTTTTTTTGTGACGTGAAGGAGGTATGCACTTTTTCCTGGTTTGTTTAGATTTGTTAAAAATCAGGAATGTATTGTATCACATTTTCTCTGGCAACTATTGATTTTTTTTTTCTTTTGACCTAGTTTGGGGTTGAAATTTGGTCCGCTCTTCCATTTGTGTGTTCATTATGGTCATGGAGCAGCAGGGCCCCAGCTGGACCAGCCGTCAGCAGGACAAACCCTCATTCCCAGCTGGGTGCAGTCCTCCTCCCCCACAACCCCCACCCCCCCCACCCCACCCCCACCCCGGCCTAGGACTGAGGCCTAGGTTAAAAGAGTTTACGATCAAGCAGAGCATTTTCTGGGAAAGCAAATGTAATTTCACATTAAGTGTATTCACAGACAGTGGCCCGGGAGGGAGGGAACAAGGATGGGTCCCCGGAGTCACTGGAGTCACCCTGGGCTCAGATGGGTGACCTGGGCGACGAAATCCAGAGGGACAATCCAGCCAGCATGCGGGACCTGCTCTGTCCCATGGGCAGCAGGGCAGAGGGGTGAGGGGTGGGAGTCTCAGCTCGGGGACCTGGCGGCAAATTTCAACCCCAAACTAGGTCAAAAGAAAAAAAAAATCAATAGTTGCCAGAGAAAATGTGATACAATACATTCCTGATTTTTAACAAATCTAAACAAACCCCGCCTCTTCCTCCTGTGAACTATGCCGGGTTCTTAGGTGTATGATGCGCAGAACAAACACTTTCTTCTTCAGCGGCAAGAGGGTCACTAAGAAAAGGAAGCCACAGGCCTGAGGTCCCAAACGTGTTACTATCTGTGGTTGGCTTGGCAGGCATCCCCAGCCAGGTCCCCGGGTTGTCCCCCCTGAAGCTGCCTGCAGGCTGCTCTTCGCTGGGAACCTGGAGCAGCCCCTGGAACCCACCTCCCCTCTAGTCCCTGTCCAGCTGGCTCCTTCCCCACCCCACTTGCTTTCTGGAACCTTCTATCCAGCGACACCCCGCACTGCAGCTCATGTCTCTTCCCCCACCTGGAATTCACTGGGCGCTTTCCTGGCTGGCCCCCCAAGCTCTGGGCACCATCGAGGGCCCTGCTGACCCTCAGGACCACCGGCGCCGAGCCCTCTGCCCACACTGCAGCCGCCAGGTCCCCGAGCTGAGACTCCCACCCCTCACCCCTCTGCCCTGCTGCCCGTGGGACAGAGCAGGTCCCGCATGCTGGCTGGATTGTCCCTCTGGATTTCGTCGCCCAGGTCACCCATCTGAGCCCAGGGTGACTCCAGTGACTCCGGGGACCCATCCTTGTTCCCTCCCTCCCGGGCCACTGTCTGTGAATACACTTAATGTGAAATTACATTTGCTTTCCCAGAAAATGCTCTGCTTGATCGTAAACTTTTTTTTAAGTATTTGGCCATTTCGGTTTGTTATTTTATTGAGGACGTTTGTTTTTCTGGGAGTGGGATGGTGACTCTCCTTTGTTGCCTTTGTGTCGGTGCTGGGGTTCCTCCATGATTTGAAAAAGCGTGGGAAGTTCTGTCTTGTCTTTATCTTTGCCCCAGAACCCCGTCTCTAGCGTGGGTGCCCCCCATTCCATCAACGGGTGGAATGTTCTGGACACTGAGTCAGCTAACGGGCGGCTGGCCCACGTCAGGGTCTTCTCCCGAGCAGTGCTCCGCTGGGGTCAGCTTTGTGGGGGAATTCAGGTGAATGATGCTTCCCCAGGAAGCCCGTCCATTTCACAGAATGTTCCGTCCTTGTTACCTCAGCTTTGTCACCCGATTTTCTTACGGGTTTGAAATAGCGTCCATCTCTGCGGTTGCACCCCTGCTTGTCCCTTGTGTGTGTCCCACGGTACTGACAAGGCCCACGCCCCAGCTGAGCGGGGTGGTTCAGGCAGGAGGCCAGACCAAGGGACAACAGGGGGCCGAGGAGGGAAGGATCTCAGGCACACCCCAGGCCCGGCTGAGCAGCTGGGTGGGTGGTGGCAGTGACCGGGCAGAGGAGGGACAGGCCACGGAGGGAAGTGAAGAAGACACCCCCGCCTTGAGGGCCAGCAGGGCTGAGGGTCTGACCGCGGCTCCTTCACCCTGGCCAGAGACGAGGACTCCAGCCGACCCCTCGGGGGTGGGCACGGGCAGTGTCAGGCACTCCACGGGAACTCGAGAGGGCGGCTTCGCTGGGCTGAGTCTCTGCGCCTATGGCCAGGGCCTGAGGCCAGAAGAGAGCCGGTGGCTCCCGGCGTGGGCAGGGTCCGAGATGAGAAGAAGCAGGCCCGTGTGCCCGGTGTGCCGCCGTTTAAAGGCTGCGAGTCCCCCTGACTAAGTGCCAAACCAGATCTGCCCTGCTGCCCCACCTGGATGATTCCTGAGTCCTGGGGGCCCCGGCCAGCGAGCCCATCTCAGACACCACCCCCCGCCCCAGCGTTCCAGGCATAGCCTGGTGCCTGGGGGAACCGGCCCTGGGCTCTGCTGTGAGGGGTCTGGCAGGATCGCAGGATCGTGTGGGGGACCCCGCCCCCTCACCCCCCTTGCCCTCACTCCCAGCTCTCCCCGCCCCACCCACAAACAGCCACCCATCCAGAGACAGGCACAGGGAAGCAGCCCCAGCAGGCCTTTGCGGGGCATAGGTAATTCCTGTGCTCCGAGCACAGAGCGTGATCTGGCCGGGCTGGTGGCCTTGGCCTCCTGGCCTATGGGGAGGGCCGGATCGGCCCGAGCGTGGGTCCCTGACCCCTGCTGCCCGGGGCTAAGCCACGGGAAGGAAGAGGTGCAGCCTGGCGCGCAACAGATCACAGAAACACACCAATAGCCCTTGGGTTTTGTTTATTTTTCAATAAACAAAATTTTTTGCTTGTCTGGTTAAGTAAACGGGAAAGCTAAAAAGAGCGCCATTGACATTTTTGACATTTTTCGGTTACAGGAACATCATCACGCCCACGCCTCCCTCCAAACCGCTGACCATGTCGCCGACAGCTCTCTGAGCTCTTCCGTTCGGAACGTAAACTACACACTACTCCAAACACACCTGAGGTGCGGATGGGCAGCCAAAAAGTCCCAACACTCTCAGCAGAATCTGGTTGCCCCACGGAGGGTGGAAGGGACCATTTCTGCATGGCGAAGGCCGCGGCGAGGGGCTGACGCTGTTCTGATCCCGCGGGCTGCGCGCGGGTGGGCGCCGTGGGTTTGGGCGGGGCGGCCACGTCACATGCTGGTGACAGAAGTTCTGTCGCATGGGAAGGTCGGAGGGTCGGGTTGCAGGGGAGGTGTCTGGCGAGGGCTCTCTGCTGCTCCCGCGGCAGTTCACCTGCACTGGGCGTGGCTCCCCGGGGACACCTGTGTGCCTGCTTCCCTCCCAGACGCCCCTCATCACGCGTCACCTGCCGCTTCCCCGCACACTGCCGGGCACGCAGCAGCTGCTTGGAAATGCTTTCTGATGGAAGGAATGGAGGGTAACGCGATGGACTGACGGGGATTCGGTCAGGAAGAGACAGCGGGATGTCTTTTCCTTGACATCGAGGGGATGAGGCCGTTCTCTGCGGCACAGAGATCGAAATCGTGGCGCAGAGAATTTGATCATTTCGTCCAATCGTAGAATTTCATATTTGGGGAAACTGAGGATCAGAACCGTTAGCCGACTCGACCGAGGCCTCACGTGAGAGAGGCCAGGCAGGCTGCCAGACGCCTGCCCACCTGGCACATGCCAACAATTCTTTTTTTTTGTCTTTTTTAAATTATTTCTTGAAAAACACTCAAAATGAGTTGATGACTCGAATGACGTGTGGGGAAGAGGGGGGAATTGGGGCGAGGGTTATCAGGGACTGGGGTTGGGGACCCAGGGGGCGGGGATGAGGGAGGGGAGGCGCTTGGTGGGCGGGGGCGATGGGACACTGGGGTGACGTCACCTGTGAGGGTGTGTGTGCGACCTAAGGTGGGATGATAAAGGACAGGGAGTGACTGACGGGGCTCGGGTGGGGACATCAGGAGTTCGGAGGAGAGGACAGTTGGGCTTTGAATCAGGATAAGGGACTTGGAGCGGTGGTGACAAACTTGATGGTCGTGTGATGACGGTGACCCACGTTCGTGTGTGTGAGGTGATCAGGATGATCGAGATGATGGAGGTGGTTATGACTTGGAAACAAGCACTTACAGCAAGGCAAACACGGCAGGTAATAGTCTATAAAACTACTGATTCCTACCCAAATTATTCAAGCAGCAAAATATACCTATCTGGTACCCAAGGGCTGTTTAGCTGCCCAACTCTAAAAGCTGGAACGCTAAACAGAGCTCTGTCCATTTCTTTCTAATTTTTTTGCAAAAAATATAGATGCTCTCTTTTTAAAAAAGTCAAATTCATAATTCAAAAGCTGGCTAGGTCTCTTCAGATCGGAGGGTCATGACCTCAGCAACACAAATGAAATCCATGGCTGCGTATCTATCTGTCACCAGGTCCGATACCACTTCAGCCACAGAACTAGAAAACGCCCCACAAGCGACAATTTCCACTAAACCCCGTGCAAACCTTGGTGAGGGCTGTGTCGCTGCTCAGACTCTGCCAGGGGCACTTGTGGTTCAAGGTGCATTCATGTTTCAAGGGACATCTCTCTAGAGAGAGAGGCAAGTTTGGTGTTGGGGTCCGGGTGGGCAAGAACGGGGTTGCTTAAGTGGCAACTCTGGACCTGCACGTTGTGACTCAAAGCGGCCAATTATTGCCCAAATGGGGAGTGGGCTAGGAGGCTCCCTGGTTTGAGATCTGCAGTTAGGTGGACTTCAGCATGTTGAGGGAGCCTCCGGGACAGGCCAAAACTTTCTGACCCTGGGATGAGACGTCGTCTTCATCAGATCTTAATCGCCAGGGTCAGAGATGGTTTTGGTTCCTATCCTCTCGTTCCTAATTCCGTTTTAGACAGGAGAACACCTTGATGGTCACTGCATTCAAGCCCCTCGTAGGAGAGGGATGAAAAGGTGGTGGGCCCGGGGTGGGTGAAGGGGACTCGCCAAGGATGACACAGCGAGTTAGTGGCAGGGCCGGGACAAGGTCCCGGCCCCCCAACAGCCAACCCGGGGCTCTCTCTCTGCCTGACACACGGCCGCTGCACTCTGCAAAATCTCAAATCAATCAGAAAGATCTAAAGACTACGATGTTGGATTCGAAGTGAGTGCGCGTCGGATGTGGCGTGTGAGAATTCACGAACGAACGAGATTTTTAGCCCTTGTCACAGTGACCGGTCACGCACAACCGGCATTGCAAGGACCCTGTGGCCGAGACCCCTCGGAGAGGGACGTCGGCAGGGAGTCCTGGTTCAGTTGCCATGTTTTTTTTTGGTCTTTTTGGATTTTATATTAAGTTTAGAGTTTAGAACGACATATTTCTTTGACTCATTTAAAGATGAAACTCTTATTATTTTTATCATGCATTAATAGAGAGAAAGAGGCTTGCTCGAGCATTGTGTTGGTCACACAGCCACACGGAGGTAATAGAGGGCAGCATAGCGTTCACCAGAGTTGTCACAAAAGATAGCAAATTCCCCACAAAGATTGGAACGGACCGCATAGAGAAGCTCTGCGGGACCCCGGGAGCATGGGGGCGGGGGCGGGGGCGGGGGGCGCGCAGCTTAGATCTCGTCGCCGCCGGCCTCCTTGCTGAAGGTGGCCATGTCGACCTTCTCCGGGAAGACGATGCTCACGGCCAGGTCTTCCCCACTGTGGTACTGCAACAGGAGGCCCTTGTTCTTCCGCAGCCCGCGGCTGTAGCGCAGGTTGGACACCCAGGCCTCGCACTTGTTGAGGAAGACGATGCCCATGGTGCCCAGCACCACCAGACTGGTCAGCACGCCCAGGATGGTGAAGCAGATGGCCTGGCCCTCGGAGAGGAGTGGGGTGCTCTTGTTGAGCTCCCTCATGGACACCTTCAGGACGCGGTGCTCGGGCTGCTGCACGGGCAGCTCGTGCACCCCGGGGGTCAGGCGGTAGGTCAGCCCGTACCCGCTGGGCACACGGGTGACCTGCTGGGAGCTCGCCGCGCGCTTCCTGCCACAGATGGGGCCTGTGAACTCGGGCTTGCACAGACACTCGAACCTCACCTGGGTGTGCTGCAGGCAGGTGCCCCCGTTCAGGCACGGGTCGGCGGTGCAGGTGGTCACCGCGCGGCTGCAGGTCTTGTCCACGAAGCCGGCTGGGCAGCGGCAGCGGAAGTCGCCCCCGATGTCGGTGCAGATGCCTTGGTTCTCGCACGGGTTTGGGGTGCAGCTGTTGGCCACGATCTCGCAGAAATTGCCCGAGAAGCCAGGGGGGCACAGGCAGGAGGCGTGGGAGGCCCGGCCGTCCTCGTCCACGCAGGTGCCGCCGTGCTGGCAGGGGGAACTGCAACGCGACAGGGGACGTGGTAAGGGGCCCTCGCGGGCTGGGCTAGGGTGGCGGTGCTGGGGGCGGGGGGCAGGCGCTGGGCTCCCCTCCCCCTACATCGCAGACCTCGTGGGGCCTGACGAGAGGGCAGGTGCTCAGAACACATTAGGTGAGCGGGCGATGCCAGTCAGGGAGGCCCAGGGAGGCGCCGTGCACCGCGACCCCTGCCCGCCAGGGCCTCCCGGCTGCCCAAGGCGGATGCGCACCTGGGCGGGGCGCGCGCCCAGCCTCATCACTCTGCCGACCTGGAACGCACCCGACCTCCCGCGCTGGACGCCCACCCCCTCTCCCACCTCTATGTCATCCCTCCGTCCAGAAGCCTGATGGTTAGTCACAGGACAAGCGGGGACACTGAGGCTGGGAGAGGCGAAGTCAGTGACGAAGCCCCTCCCTTCGCTTGGTCCCTGGGCTGCTGCGACTGAGCCACACAGGGCATCATTCACTTGCTCCCACCACCAGCGCCACCCCATTATTATTTTTATTTTCAGCAGAGCGAGCCTGCAGGTTATTGTGCAGGAAACCCTTGGGGACTCTCTGAGTGAAAGAAATACGCGCTCTGCCTTTGCTGGCTCGAGCCAGCGTCCGTGCCCGGCTGGTTAATAGTGGCTCATTCACCCAAGTGCGGCTCGCAGACCGAAGCCGGCTGCTCAAAGCGGAGCACACGGAGCATTTAATGTAAGTGCTTTTAAACGAGCAGACCCTTTGTCATCTGATAAATGCCAAAACTCCAGGGAAGAAAGGGGCTCTAGGCACAAGAAACCGGCACCGCAGCTTGGGGACGAAGGCTGCATAGGAGCTGAGCCCTGAAGGAATTTCGAGGGCCCCGCGCTGTACTTTGACAGACCGGTTCAAGTCCGTCAGAGAGAAACGCACAATATTGTAAAGGTCTCGCTCTGTATTTTCTCTTCTCACTAATGAGCAGAACCGGTGTTCGGTGACACCCCCTCTCCTCTGACCCCTCTGGGCACTGATCTTCAGATGCCTCACAAATACCCGTTGGTGGCGGTCGCCGGCTCCCGGGTCCCCCACATCGCCCCGCAACGCTAGGTCAGGATAAACCGATTTTGCACTTAGCTTCTGTTTCCCCAGAGGTCGGGGTGCCCCGCCCCAGCCTCCAGCCCAGGACGAGGTTCTAGGTTGAATTCTTGCTTCTGTCAAGATCTCCCCTGGCCTCCAGTTAAGCCTCATAAGTGCAGCTACGCAGATAAAGGCCAGAAACAGCCAAGGCACAGAGGCAAGTGGCTATTCGGTCTGTTGTGCCCACTCCCCAGAAGTCCCAGACCCCTCCCCACGGAGGGTGGCTGAACCTCAACCCCTTGTCTTGATGGCCTGTCCCCACCCACACCTCTACCTCGTGCAGTGGCAGCATCCCGGCCCCACCTCTTCAGCCTAGACACCCCAAGAAACCCACTGTTCCCCAAAACCACCCCCTAAAATGTGGTGAGTGGGTTTCACAGACAGCCTCGGGCCCTGCCAGACTCCGATCTCTTATTATGCTGCCTTTAGAAAATGATGCAGCTCCGAGCTCTGATTCACGGCCCAATCTACTGTCATTCACACACATCAGGACTTGGGGACAGCAGGGGAATGTGAAATCGCCTTCAGGGTCATTTGGAAAATTATGGAAATGGCATTGCCCCTGGTGGAGGGCGGCCCCTCACGGGGCCGCTGGCCGAGCCCTTACTGGGGGTTTTGTCAGGGGACAGGTCTGACTGGGCCGGGCCGAAAGGGTCTTGAGGGACGTGCAGGTGACATAGGACTAGGAAGGAACACTTACCCGTTGATGACGCAGGGCCCATCCTTCCTCTGACAGTCCTTCCCAGAGAACCCGGGGGCACAGGAGCACTCATAGTGGCCCTTCTCGAGGTTCATGCAGGTTCCGCTGTTAGCACAGGGGGTCGAGGCGCAAGCCCGGATGTCTGGGGGGAGGGGAGAGAACACCAGAGCTTGGCACCCCGTCCCCCAGGAAGCTGAAGGGGGGGACAGAGGCTGGAGGGAGAGCTTCCCAGGTGGAGGCGGGGAGAGACCCTTCCAGCTCGTCAAGGGGGCACCCCAAATGAGCTGCCTAGATGGCTCTGCTTGTGACTACTGCCAACAGTGACCAAATGGGGTCCTGAGTAAGAGGCGTAGTGACCCCCACAAAGCCCCGAAGTGGGTGAACCGCTCAGGGAGTTGAAGGGGCTTCCTCGCGTTAGGTCACAGGGACAGAAAGTCGTGGTCACTCACTCACTGACACATAACCCAGGACAGCTGCACCCTTTCTGGGGACCCACGTCACCCCCAAGTTCAGCGTTATGACGTTCAGAGCAGACCCCCGCCCTCCGCAGAACGTGCTCCAAGCTGTGGTTCCCTGACGCCTGCCTCCTCCAGACAGCTTCTCGCGTCCAGCGTCTCGCGTTTGGGAAGCAGGGGCTGCCACTCGGGGTTTCTGGTGCAGCCCAACTGTTGGGAACATCAGCTGCCCTTCCTAGTGCCCCATCCAGGGGGCAGGGGGAGATGGAGCCGTAAAGACCCCCCCTGGGAACCAAGAAAGCTGCCTCCACCTCCCGGTGGTCTCTCCGCTCTCGCTTCTCCGACAGAGGGGTCCGGATTAAAAGGCGGCCTCTTTTCAGGGTGGCGAGGTTAGAACCACTGGGCCCTCTCCTGTCAACGTGCATTTCCATGGACATGGGGATGTTCCCACCACCTTTCCACACCGCCCGTCATGCGCGCTTCATTAGCCCGGGCCCAGCAAGCCAGGGACCGCTGAACAAAGGGGCCTGGGTCAGGGGCTCTCTGACGCGGCAGACCCCAGGCCCCGGCCGGGCCAGGGAGGGACGCGGGCCGGGCTCGTCTCGGGCCGGCTCCAGGCTTCAGCGACTCTGCATTCTGTGCCTCACTTTCCCCACTCATAAAGGAGGGGTTCTCCCCGGCCAGTCTCTGAGGAACGTTTGGGCTCTGCTTTTCTAGAGACAGAAAGCCAGGACCAACTAGAGACACAGCACAGTTAAGGCAGGCTGGGGGAGGGGGCACCCCGGGGCTGAGGCCACACACGCGCAGATTTTCCTGTTAAAGAGACCCCCACCCTCATGGAGGGGAGATGGCAAGCAATCGATAAGGAAAAGCCTGACCGCCTTGCTGATGGCCTACCCCCAGCCCAGGAGGCGTGCCTTGGGAGCCGGGCAGGGAGCAAGGCAATGTGATGAGGATTCATCATTATGAGAAAGAGGCGGGGGGGGGAAGCGTGAGCACGCGGAGCCTCTGCGGCCTGTCCCTCATCCTCCCCTCCCGGCTCTGCTGTCACCCGGAATCTGAAATTTAGGCTAAAGAGCTGGAGACCACCCTGTCTGTCCCAGAGGCTAAGCCCGCCTTTCCCCGAGGAGAAGGCTGCTGGCGTAGGGGCTGGGGGTCTCCACCCCAGGAAGCAGCTAGGCTGGGACAGCCTCAAAGAACCGAAGAAAGGGGTGAAGGGAGAGGGCCCTCAATTATCCCCAGAACTATTTCTTCTGGATCCAGCGTCCCAAGCCCAGAGGCTTTGTCAACCCAGTGGGGAGGGGACCTTCATCTGGAAGTCCTGGGCTTAGATGTCAGGCTGGGAGAGCTCCGGGCTGAAAGCCCTCGTCCCCGATGGTGACATCTCAGGGCTCTGCAATGAGCTGGAGCTACCGCGAGGATGGGGGTGCACTGCAGAGGGGGAGCAGCGCGCAGGCCCCTGCATGAGTCAGCTGCGGGTGACGCCCTGCACCATGCCGGGGAGGGGGTTTTACGGACCCGAGACAATGGGGGGACGCTTGATGTTGAACGCCTGCCGCCCTTAGGTCTCCTTAAAGGAGGCTGTTAGAAAAAGCCCAGATGAGAATGAACCCATTTCTGAGGCTGGGGAAGGGGGGGGCAGGGTTAGCTGGCTTTTCTCCTGACTTCTGCGTCTCTGAGTGGACCCTCTTGCTTCTCCAAGCCTCAGTTTCCCCACAGGCACCACTCGTCTCTGCTGGGGTTGGGGACCTAAGGACCGAGGCCCTGCAGCACTGCCTAGGCTGCTGGAGCTTTTTCGAGGACTTCGGTCTGCCTGGGCCCCCGGGCAGGTTTTGCCGAATGAGAATGGGCTCAGACGAACGTTTGCTGCCTGCAAACGCAGCCACGGCCAGCTCTCAATCACTCAGGGTAATGAAAGACAAAGATTGCATAAATTAATGAAATCAACTGATAACACCAATCTGCGCTTTAACCACTTCTCAGCCTTTCCCAGCTCCCCGCCCCCCTACACCTGAGCTCTTCAGTCACCATCACTGTCCCCAGTCCCGGCGGCCCTGGGTGACTCAGCTCTCTACTGCCCACCACTCAGCATGACTGCCCCCCCCACCCCTATTTGTTGTTGTTTGTTTGCTGGCTGCAGCCTCCTTCCTACAGCATGTATTATCTGCTGGAGTCTTGGCTCTCACGACGCCCCTCTCCGCCCCCCAGTCCTTACCCCTCCCTGGCTTCAGTGACCTGGACAGGTATCCGGGGCCCGTGGTCCCCACCCTCTCAGCTTTGTGTGCCATGTGTTTACTTTGTGACTCTTTATTCAACAGGCATCTCCCCGCCACTGTCACCCCAGTGTGTTCTCCGGGTGCTGGGTGCCGGCAGCGCAGAGGGGAGCAAAATGATGTCCCTGCCTGTGAGGAGGCTCCTGCCACCGTCGGGAAGTGCACAAGCAGGACATCACCACGCAGAGCACAGGGTGCGCAGTTGGAATTCAGTGAAAGGGGGAGGGGAGGCAGCCCCGGGGAGCTGGGGTGAGCTGGGGGAGACAGCGGCGGGGGGGGGGGGGGGGGGGGAGGAGTGGTGAGCAGGTCGAGTGCCAGCCTATGCAACCTTCCCGTCCCAGCCGTCGTCACAGATGCACTGCCAGGGTTCCATGCAGAGTCCGTTAACGCAGCCAGGAAAGGTCACGCATTGGTCACACAGGGGACCCTGCCAGCCAGGCTGGCACCTGCGGAGGGTGGGGAGGGGAGAAAGGTGGGGACGCATGAGGGAGGGCGGGGGCGAAGAGGGAGCTCAGGCTGCTTTCTGCGGAACCAAGAGCCCCGGGGGTCTTTGCGCAGTGCCAGGCCAGTGAGTCCCAGGAAACAAACACGTCACCTGAATGGAAAGGCTTAAAGAGGGGACAGCTGAGGAGCAGACAGAGGGGTCCTCGAGAGCCCAGGAAAATGCTGCTGCGTTTTGCGTTTTGCCGCAGTGGCCTGCAAGGGGCTCTCCAGCCACCCCACCTCTAAGAAAGCAGACAGGAGCTGTCCCCCCCCCCTTCACTGCCCCCACCAGCTTCCTGCAGAGGTGAGGGAAGCTGCTGCAGCCCAGTAGCCAAACACCTCTTTTTTCCTGTTTGACACCATGACTCCCCAGGACCCTGCCCTGGCCCCCCACACACACACAAGCTGCCTCTGGGGAGCCACCTATTACCTGCAAACATTGTCATCCTCGCAGAATCCATTTTGGGGGTGGCAGGCCGGGAAGCATTCAGCTCCTGAGGCACAAGAAAGGTTACACCATTCACCCCAGAAGGCCCCAGAGGCCAAAGCCAAGCCCGTGACCCTCTGCAGTCCTTCCAGCCTGGTACACAGTAGGCACCTCCTGTCAACGCACTCAGGAGGACTGCCATGTTCCTGGTGACGGAGTGACCATAGCCTACTGCCTAGTTCTCAGGAGCAGGTCAGATGTCTCATCTCCCCCAAACAAAATACGCAACCTCGAGTCCTAAAACTGGGAATGGGGAAATGGTGGATGGAAAGATTCTGACCCCCCCGCCACACTCCACCAAATCCTCACTTTTGCTAAGTGAGCTAAAGGGGGGAGCAGATTTTGAGGTATTCATCTCTGAGAAACCCCAGACAGGTTCACCTGGTGGCCCACAGGTAAGGCATCTGGATTTTTTTTAAAGGTTCATCCCGGTTAAGCCAAGCACCCAAGTCAAATTCCCCAATTTCCCCTACCCCACACTGTTCATATTAAAAAGAAAAAAAAAGAAAAAAAACCACGCAATGGTTTTGCAGAGCTGACTGCAATTATGACACTATTTAAAGATTCTGACTCTTCAACAGGCGCCTACTGTGTGCATTTACTTCACCTGCTGTCTAGCTTCCCAGACAGCCCCCCCCAACCGGTGGCGCAGTGGGGGCCGGGGGACCCTGCGGGAAGGGGGCAACTCTCTGGCTGTCAGAGACAGATGGCCGCAGACAGAAGTGGCGCACACAGCCCCTCACCTAAAGAAACGCCACCCAGGGGCTCGGGCTGGGCTTCTGGTCGGGAATCTGGGGCTGCGACGGCAAATCCCACCGGCCCCACAGACCTGCTCCCGAACGCGCACACAGGGACACCCTAAAGTTGCACCCCAGAGCATTTCCACAGAGGACTCCCAGCATCACCTGGTTTCTCCATACCTCCTGTCTCCCAGCACGGACACCCCTCCAAGCGTCACTTCTGCGGGGCGGGAAGGGGCTGGGGGTCCTACACCTCCCCTGCCCCCCGGGACCCCCAGGGACGGGCTTGGCATGCAAGGGATGGTGGGGAGAGCGAGGCAGGCACAGCGCGGGGCTTAGGTTTTAGGCGGGACGGGCCCGGAGGTAGGGCGCACGGGACGGGGCGCGCAGGTCACCGGGCGGCCGGGGGGCGTCGCAGGCTTCCCCAGAGGGGGCGCGAGCCAGGCCGCCGGGGGGCTCACCATGGGCACTGTGGCCGAAGGCCAGCAGGAGCAAGAGGACGGGCAGGAGGGCTGCGGTCGCGGTCATCGCGGGGCGGCCGGGGTCGCGGTCCAGGGAGCGGCGCGGGCGCGGGTCCGGCTCCGGGCGCCGCGCTGGGCTTCTGGTTGCGGACGCGGAAGGGGGCGCGGGCGCGCGGCGAGGGGAAAGCCAGGGCTGCACCGGGCTGCGCGCTGCGCTCTCCAATGCCGCCGCGGAGCTGCCGCCGCCGCCGCGCGCGCCGCCCTTTTCGTACCGCCGCCCCCCCGCGGCCCCCGCCCCCCGCCCCCGCCTTCGTGCGCACGGGGCCGGCGCCGGCCAGTCCCGGTGACCCCCGGGGCCACCCCCCACCACTGCAGCGTCCCGGAAACCCGCTCGCGCACGCGGCGCACTCTTGGCTAGACGGGCACAGGTACCCCGCGCGCGTTGAGCACGCGTTCCCCACACAGGACGGCACACGGGCGCGCACCGCGGGGCCCGCTTGGCACAGGTCGCATGAACCCAACACGGGCTGGGCCGCGGACCCCAGGACGGCGCAAGGACACGCTCGGGACCCGGACACACGCACAGAAACACCAGAACACTTATCGCCAAGGTCCCGAGCACGCATGCCATAGTTCGCACGCCCAGAAGAGCACACATGCACACTCTGAAGACGTAGAATCCGCACGTAATCACACACGCACTTGGAAAAAGGTTCGTGAAAAGCCTATGCACCCAGACCCCTAGCCATAATGACGCAAGAAAACGCAGACACACTTGTAGCCTCACACACTGCAACCCAGGCACACCCCACGACACAAACACACTCTGCGACACGAACGCACGTTAGAGAAATAGTCGGGAGTGCCACATGCCCAGTCATGGCCAGCGCGCATACAGCGCAGAAACGCCCGGCATCTTTCTACATGTGCCCAGCGGTCCACACGGAGGCACGTGTGGAGCCACGTGAACACCTGAACATGCGAACACACTTGTAAACATACAGATGCCCGAGTACACGGTCGGTCACATACACCCCACACACGCCAGCACACACGCAGCCCGGGCCTTGGTCATGCGCAAACACAAACCACGGCTCACTCACACGCTCGGCCATAGACCTGACATTCGCACGCACACAGACGCAGTCCCTAGAATGTACGAGCCACAGGCTCATGCTTACACACTTATCAAAGCACACGGAGACAGTCATCCAACACAGACACACACGCTCACATCCATCTTGGCCTGCAGGGACATGTGTAGGCACGCTCAGGTATGCTCGGTCCCCCACACCCAGCTGCACAGCAGGCACTCAGCATGTCGTCCAGACCCACTGGGAGGTGGGGGGTGCTGACCCTGCCGGAGACCCTCCCTCTCCAAAGAGTTCTTGGGGGGAAAAAGCCCCCCAGCCTGGGCCTTAGAGCCCCACGCTCTGCTGGGCAGCTTCAGAGTACCAGCAGGAGCTGCTGGGCGGCAGTGGGGGGTAGTAAAGGTGATTAAAGGTGTTTAACTTCCTCGGGGTGAGCACCTGGCGGTGGGGCCTTCGGAGCGGTAGTTTGTGTGGGCCTCATTTGCATAGGTTAGTTTGCATATGCATCCCAGGTGCAGAGAGTGGTTGCTCACCCCTTTCACGGCCTCTCCACTTCATGGTCTCCCCTTTCCCACCATGCTGGTGGAGGTGGCGGGGGACGGGGTTGGTCTCTGCCACTTTGAACCTGGGGTGCGGGGCCTTGGCCTTGGGGCCATCTAACAGGCCCCGGAAGCTTTGAGGATACACTTGCTGACCTGGGGATAGATGGGGGAAGTTCGGCCAGGGGGAGCCCCCAAGCACACTGGCTCCAAGACGCTAAGCCTGGACTGCGGAAGGCACATGGCTGGGGTGGAGACCCAGCTGGCTCCAAGGATGCCGGAGGGAAGCCCCCACCCCCTTGGGGAAGGAGCCCCTTCCCTGGTGTTTTCTGCAGAATTGTGGGGGGAGGGGGTGGGTTGGGAATGAATTTGACGACAGGTTGGAGGGAGCGTCACTCAGTAGCCACCCTTGACTGGGTGCCCACCCCGTGCCCCTTCTCTCCTTTTAAGTGAAGAAACCAGTCCAGTAGGTCTTTTGCCCCAGGCCCCTGGCCAACAGGTCCCAGCCTGGAGGTCCAACCGTCTATGCATGGAGATCACCATAGCTTCCCTGACCCCTCCTCCTCTCTTCCCTCCGAGGACCCTGACCTCAGCCTCCAGAATTATCCAGCACAGTGCAGCGGGCAGGTGGGGAGGGCTGGGTTCTCGGCCGGACACTAAGTGAGGGCGGGGATCATGGGGCTGAGCGGCCCGGGGTGGGCACCTCCCTTCAGACCAAGTCACGAGGGGCAGTGTGGACTGCAGGGAGCACCAAAGGGGGCCACGGAGGCCATCGGTGTGCCCCCACCTGGACCCCTACCTTACCCAGCCAAGTCCCTTTCCACAGCTGGCCCTCTCTTGGCTGGCTGGCTGGCACCTTTTTGTGAATCCCAGCTCCATCCCCTGACTGCTGAGGGCCCTGGGCCAGTCACTTCCCCCCAACCCCCAGCCCAGTTTCCTTGTCCATAAACAGGGATGCCACACCTGTCCCCAAAGGGAACTCGGGTTTTCGTAAGTAGAAAACCACTGTACTTACAAGGCCTGGCCCCTTTCTGCCCTTCCTCCAACAGCTGCCACTGGCCTCTGCCCAGTCAGCTAGAGAGAGAGCCGGAGGAGGGGGCAGGGGGCCTTCTGATCGGGCCTCTTCCAGAGCCCCCCCCCCCCCGCAGGGCTGCTGTGAGGCGGGGGGCCTCCTGCCTGGCAGGACCTGTAAGCCTGGAGCTTTCTGTCGGTTTGTTCTAGTGTCAATAAAGGGTTTGTAAATTCAGGAGACCAGAGATTTCTTTTCAGCGAGAAGACAAGAGAAAGCGTAGCTTAGGAGCAGTGAGGAGGGGGGCTGGTGACTGTCACAGGCTTCAAGGCTGTACGGAAAGCACGAAAATGCCAGTCGGGTACCTTGGGGAGAAGTCAGCACCGTCTGCTGTTTGCAAGCAGACCCTGGGGGCTGGGGAGTGCAGAGCCAGAGGAGCCGGGACAGGGAGCCCCTCTCTGCGCACTCCTCCAGCCCCCTCCTCCCCT
Organism: Pteropus medius; assembly: GCF_902729225.1. NCBI lineage: Eukaryota > Metazoa > Chordata > Mammalia > Chiroptera > Pteropodidae > Pteropus > Pteropus medius. Next base: position 21,692,436 of record NW_024349797.1, on the reverse strand, counting down.
CCTCCCCACGCCCCTCCAGAGGAGGCGCGCAGCCCCCACCCCCACACAGCATGGCGCGGCAGGTGGTCTACACAGGTGGCAGGGGCTAGACCCGCCAACCCTGGGGGTGGAGGGGACCAGGACCCAGGCTTTGGCAGGGCACCTTCCCTCAGCCAAGCCGAGGGGCTCTGCCTGAGGACTAGCTCCGCCGGCAGCCAGAAAGTGTCCCCTGTTCCTTCTGCCCAGAGGCCAGCTGGTTGAACAGCAAGGGAGCTGGTGATGGGTGAGAGTTTTCTGAGGGGACCCAAGAAATGTTATCTCCAGCCCCTTCCGCCGCCCTGTCCCCCTCCCCGTCTGCGAATGCTACCGCCACCGACCGCCTGCACCAGACCACTTCTCCCAGGATCAGCGACAAAATGCTGCTCAGCAGAGCCAGCAAGGTCCAGCCGGAGGGGCCCCAGAGACCAGCTACTCCTGGGGGTGCACCAAGGGGCAAGGTGTCTGGGGGCCGCCTCGCCTCCTCCTTGACATCTCGCTCTGCACCCCAACCCCCAGCTGAGAATCTCCAAGCCTGAGGCTTTGTTTCTGCTTGGACTGGGTTGTGGTTTGGGAGGGGTCTGCACCCCCACGGGACCAGTCCCGGTGGAACGTTACATAGTTGGGGAAACTGAGGCCCAGCAAGGCCCCACAGGAGCTTTTGTTCCCTCTTCCCCCTCCCCACCCCCAAACACCATGCATTCTCACATTCTCCCTGCGAGAGAGGACTCTGCTCTCTCCCCTGGCCCTGCCTGAGATGAGGCAGGACCAGTGCGGGGAGGGGGGCGGGGCGCTGGTTAGAGACCCGAAACAGAAATAGCCAGGAGACAGCGGGGCAAGGGTCTCCAGAAGCCACAGCCCCAGGATTAGGGATTCACAGCCAAGTGGGGGCCACCTTTGCTGCCTCTCCCGCCTGGCCTCTGGGACTGGACTGTGGGTTAGCACCACAGCAGAGGCCATCGCCTCGGGGCCTCGTCACGGCTGGGCTGGGTGGGGACCGCAAGGCCCATTTCAGAGATGAATCCGCGGGAGGCCTGAAGCTCCCCAGACAGCAGCGCAGCTAATGGTTTGCGGGATGGGATTCCAGCGCGGCTGCTGGGAACCCGAGCACCAAGCCCTCCGCCGGCCCAAAGGGCACCCCGGGACCCTGCCCTGTGGGTGGGGGCGCAACCCAGCCATTTGGGGGGGCTGTGAGTGTTCATGCAAACACCTAAGAGATGCAAAGCTGCCACGTGCCCGATTCTTTTCTTAACTAAAGTTCGTCTTGGGAGAGAGAAATCCTCTTTTTTCCTGCGGAGGAGGGGGGGCCGAAGGCGAAGGAGAGAAGAAACGAGAGGCGCACCCCCGAACGGTTAGGCTCAGAACACGAAGGCTGGGTTTCAAGTTCAGTGAGCGAGAAGCGTCTTCTTCTGCCTGGAGTGGCGTTGTGCTCGGCGGGCCTGCGGGGGCCGTGGCCGCGGCCGCGCTGGTGCACGCGGCCTGGAGGGCGCGTGACGGCCCAGGCCCGCTGCGTCCCCAGCCCGGGACGCGGGGCTGCACGTGACGCGGCGCCCCGGGGAGGGACGAGCGCGAGCGAGCCGGCGGGCGAGGCGGGGCCGCGCCGGCGCGGGGCCAGATGCGGTGCTGACTTGGGCGGGGTCGCACCTCTCCCCCAAGCAGAAATGATTTCTCGTCATCGACGGTAGGCTTCAAAAATAGATTCTCTCGCTTCCTTTCTCACCATTGGAATCGACAGGGATGTCAAGTTCACAAGTCTAATTGTCCACGTCATCAATCAAATTATCCCCTTAAAGGGCGCCACTGAGTCATGCTGGGCGCGTAGGACGTTCTGCGGGTCTCCGGAAGGGTTAATGAAGGCTCCCGCCCCGCCCCCACACCTCGTAGGTACACTCACCCCCCACCCAAGAGGGAGGGAATCGGGCCCAGCCTGTCAATGCAGGCTCTGGCAAAAAGTACTGTAAGTCTTCCTTGATCAGAAATTCCCAGAAGTTAATTTTCTGCAAAACGGAGGCTCACCTCTTTAAATGTGTCTTTCATCCACTCAGCGTAGCCTGAGCTCCTACTGTGTGCCTGGGGCTGTGCTGGGGAGGTGGCAGGGTGTGCAATGGCAGGGTGGTCCCTCGCCTCCCAGCGTTCAAAGGGGAGACATGATGCTTAGAGACCTCTGGGAGGCAGAAGTGTGGTGCCCTGCAGAGGTAAGCAGAGGGCGAGCTGGGCACGCTGGGGAGGGAGTCCAAGCACTTCCGGAGGGGGACCCTCAGGCTGGGGTGCAAGGATGCATGGGGGTTCTCCAGGTGTGGCATTGCGGGAGGACCTCTGTGCCTGTGCATGCGCGGGATGGTAGGTCCTCGTGGCTGGGGCAGAGTTAGGCAGGGGAAAGAATGTTACGAACTTCCAGCCAGTCGGATATAAATCCCTCTGAACTATTCTTGAATGTTCCACAGCCTCCCTTACCCTGGCAAAAAGTCCAGGGAACCCACGTCTCCGTTTCTCATCCCAGGGTTGACCCACAAACACATCTTGCTCAGACTTGTGCCAACAGGCCACCCCCACCTCCCCCTGCAGTGACCCCTACCCACCTTCCCAGGAGGGCCCAGCTAGCTGAGCCCTTCAGAATGACCAGCCAAGTAGAGACAGGACTCTAACCACAGAAGAAGTCATCTTCTTAAATCATGTGCCCCTGAAAGAAGGACCCCCCCCACCCTCACCCCAGCTTAGAAGTTTTAGGGGTGACGTTGGCGGAATCGTCACCTCTCTAGGTCTATGAAAAGGAAGGCTTGCATCGTGGCTCGGCCTGCCGCACTGTCAAATTTAAGGATGTGAAAACACACAGCTCTCGAGGAATTTAAGGTGTTCCCGTACTATATTTATTCTCTTATTCGTAAGAAACCATTAGCATCTTCATTCAATTATATTCAAAAAATGTCTTCGGGGAGCTGCTACCAGGCATTGGGGGTCGCTGGCAAAGGGAGGCACTGCCTGTGCCCAAGCAGGGTTGGGTGCGTGTTTGCTCCTCTCTCCACCCTCCTCAGAAGCCTTCCCGCACCCCAGCCTGCCCGGCCCTCCCAGCTCCCGCCCACCCGAGGGTCCCAGTCTGGAGCCTGGAATCCAGCGAGCCTGCGGCCTCCTCCCGGCCACACCCGCCATCACCACCCACCTCAACCACCTCCCCGGCTGGTGCTGATGGACTTTGCACGTGTGTCTGACCTCAGCAGGGCCAGAAGTGCCCTTAGCAGGCGACCTGCAGCCCTGCCCATGAGGTGTTTGTGGATTAAGCGAATTAATGAATAAATGAATGAGGCACAAAGTGTTCTCCGAGGGTTACTATGGGCCCCTCGGAAAGATCCCGTGTCCTAGCAACTGGCCTTGTCGTGAGGCCCACTCCAGCCGGTGCCCTCTCCCCACCTCTGGTCTCTGGGTGCCGGGGGTGGCCGCCCTTGGCCTGAATGCCGTGGCAGAGACGCGCCGGCAGGGGCCCTCCACACCAGGGCCTCCCAGGGCCTTTGCTGGGAACGTGGGGAGCAGCTGCGCTGAGACCATACTTAGCACCCCCCCACACTGTCACCCGCCCCCCTGCCCACCTTCCCCGCGCCTGGCTCCTCCGTGCTGCTCTTCATGAGCCCGTTCCTATGGTGACGCTCAGCGTCCCCAGAGGCCCTACCTGGCTGTCGGCAGCCAAGCTCCAGCAAGGGATGGGGGCAGAGGACCCCAGCCCCCCAATCTAGCACACATGGGGTTGCTTGACACCCAAAGCTTGCTCCAATACAGTGAGCTTTAATTTGACCCCTGCTCAGAAATGCTCGTTGCTCCTCCCTTTCCTCCTCCGGGGGCTCCCCTAATAGCCACGGAGCTTGATGCTGGGGCCCAGAGAAGCCTGGCGGTTCTCCCTAGGTCACACAGCAAGGTATCGGCAGGGCAGGGCTAGAAGGGCGCCCGGAGCCTGCCGGGATGACGGTAAAGTTGATCATAAACAGAGCTTTGAGGACCCCGTGGGTTCCTTTGTTTGAGGGGTCCATCTGAGGCGGCCAGAAGGCCACAGACGGGAAGCAGAGGAGAAATCATGTCACATTGCAGGGTTCTAGCTGGGGCCGAGGGGTGGTCTCTTTCCTGCTTCCCCGTCAAGGAATGTGGGGGAAAGGACACTGCTCCCGGGACGGGCCAAGTCCTCTCCCCGCCCCCCTTTCCTTCCCTTCCCTCCCCGACCCTGGCCTCCGGATGGAATGCAGCGAGCTCTCCCGCCTTTGTTACTCCAAAGCAATGCCTGGGTGGGAGCCCCGCAGCCTCCAAACATCCGCCCTGGAGGTCTCTCCCGAGCCGCTCATCGCCATCTGTCACCCCCCAGGCCTCCTGAGGGCCACCACCATCCTGCAGTTGCCCAAGCTAAGACTCAGCCAAGACCCCTGCTGCTCCTCCTCCTCCCTCGGCCTCCCCCTGTCCGGGGGCTCACAGGCCCTAGTCCTGGGCTGCACTTCCCCAGCGGCTCCCCCATGCACCCCTGCACTCCCACCCTGGTCCAAGCCGCTGGACTCTGGCACCAAAGGTTTCATCAGCCTCCAAGCTTCTCAGTCCCCTAGAGTCTACAGGGCAGACATCAGAGGAAGGGGTCCTAATGCAGGTCCATCCAGTCCAGGGCCCTGCTTAACATCTCACAGAGGGAGGTAGAGGGAAGGAGGGCAGGACGGAGGGAGGGAGGGAGGGAGGGGAAGAAGGAGGGAGTGGAAGGAGGGAGGGAGGGAGGGAGGGAGTCCCGCCTCCCTGAAACCCCGTTTTCTTTTTGCCTCCCCCAGGGCTGCATGCACAGAATTAGGCACACAGTAGGTTCTCATTAAGTGTTTGTGGGATTGAATTGCACCATCTTATCAAGGAATCGATGAGGAAGCATTTGGGGGAATGGGGGGGGAGCCTCGGGGGTCGGAAATGGTCTTTCAAAGCCTGGAAGATTTGCCTCCAGTCTGCAGGCCGGTTTCTTTTCAGCGCCTGCTCCTGCCTCTCTCCGATGGGCCAATTATTTCTGACTGTATTTTACTTAATTCTGTCTTCTCTCCATGAGTGGCGGGCAACAGCCTTTGCTGTCTGTGGCCAGCAACAGGGTCCCATTGATCCAGGCAGGCTGAGGAGGGGACCCTGCAGGCACATTCTCACCCTGGTTGGTTTTTCCCTGTTATCTAGAGAAGATGGGAGGAACAATCTCGCATTTGTTGTTTTCTCTGTATTTTCTCTCCATGAGGCGGGCGCAGGGAGGAGGGAAGGGGCACGGAGGGCGGGTGGCGGGTGAGCTTGGGCAACTGGCTCAGGCTCCCAGGCCTCTGTTTATTCCCCTTGGGGCTGCAGGCTGGCCGGAGGGCCCTGCCCAGCGCTGGCCCTTGGGCAGCATGCTGGGTCACGCGATGGCACCCGGAGGGCGGAGGTGGTACAGAGCCAGAGCCGTCCAGGTGCCTAAACCGGCCCTCTGGCCCGCGCGCCCCAGGCCTGCCGCAGCTTGATCCCACACCCACAGTTCGCTCCTGGCATCTGTGCCCAGGCTTGGTCTCCCCGCTCGACAGCTTGAGTTAACAAGGAGCCATAACCGGAGGGCTGAGGAGGCTCGTGGTGTTCAGGCAGAGGCCCAACAGGGAGCAGATGGCACTTACGAGATGGCTAATTCCGGGGAGAGTCTAATAAAGGGCTATTTACAGAGACGTGGGTGGGGCGTGAGGAACCAGAGGGGCAACAGCAGGCCCAGGCGCCCCATGGGCCCGAGGGGCGAGGGCCGTGTGCTGCCGCCTGAGCCGGAAGCGGAGCGAGCTGGCGGAGAAGCTGTGGCTGAGCCAGCCTTCAGCGGAGGGGGCTCCGGGCCACGGCGACCCTCGTCCCCTGACATCTTGGGGCCTCGCCCAGCTGGGGGCCAAGGGCACGGAGCCAGCTGCTGTGGACGTCTGGGTGGGCCTCCCGGTGCACAGAGCAGGGGCGGAGGACAAAAGAGCCCGCACAGCCTAGGGCATCACCAGACCCCACTGCCCCTTCTCAGTGGGGGACACTGAGCCAAGAAAGCCTCTTTGGGGCAGAGCTGGGGTTAGAACCCAGGTCTCCGGGCTGGAGCCCAGGCCTCGTGCCCCGGGTGGCCCTCCTACTGCTCTGGGGCGTGTACCAGCTCAGAGCAGTGCCCAGCTGATGGCCTCCTGTCCTAGAAGGACCCCACTGGGCCACGAATGTGGGGAGCACCACCATGTGAGCTGAGACACACACGGCACAGATGTCAGCTGGAGCGCGCAGGCAGCTCAGTGGGGGCCTCTGCCACCGGTGGTGGCAGGCCTGGGTGGTGGAGGGTAGAGGGGTGACCCATGCAGAAGGGGGGTCGAGAGAGTCAGTGAGGAACGAAAGCCACCAACAAAGCAGCGGAAGAAGCCGTGAAAGGCGGGAGGGGGCGAGAGGCCGCAGTGTCTTCTCGCCTGGTCACCCCACTGCCCTCCCGCAGTCTCCAGCTCCTTGGCCCCAGCGGCTCCTTCCTGGACACCCCTAGACACTCTCACATTCCTCATCCTTATAAAAGCAGGGAGAAATCCCAGAAGCCAAGGAGACAGGAGAGTGGGAAAGGCAGTGACCGCCGGTCCCAAGGACCGCAGGGACATCACGGTGGAGGAGTCACGGGCTGGGTTCCCTAGAGCCAAGGAGCCAGGCAGCAGAGGGCGGTGGAGAGGAGGTGAGGCGTCGGAGGTGACGAGTCACGGCTGTGAGCAGGGAGAGAGGGGAAAGGGCTTATCGTGCGTGTGTGTGCGTGTGCGTGCGCGTGCGTGCGCGTGTGCGTGTGCGTGCATGTGTGCAGCATGTGCATGTGGCGTACATGTGCATGTGCTGCAGTGTCTGCGTCGCGCATGTGCACGTGTGCTGCACAGTAATACGCGTGTGCTGGCATGTGTGCATAACTGTGTCAGCGATGCACATGGCTGCACAAGACTAATGCGCAGACCATGTGGAATCACATGCAGTGCTGATGCCTGCGTGCACAAATGCTATGTGTGCATGGTAATAGTGTGTATTATTAAATAAATGCGCGGTTGCATGCACGTCTTTGTGTATGCGCGGTAATGCGCACGTGTACGTGTGCATGTGTACGCTGCATGTGCGTACGCAGTGCATGTGCGTGTGCATGCGCTGCGCGATATATGCATGCGTGCTTAAATAGTGTCGTGCATGTGCATGTGTGTGCGTGTGTGTGCGTGAAGATGGGAGATGCTCCAGGGCGTCTACAGGCAGAGAGGCTACAGGCTCTGGGTGAGGCGTAATTGATTAATTGAATTAGGAGAGTGGTCTCTCCTCCCCGAGTTCCTGGTCTGCTGGCGAGACGGGGATTTGAACCAGCACCTCCACTAATGAGACAGACTGTAATTGAATTTCCGGCCCCACAGCCCGTCTGGGGCTTTGTCAGGGCTCTGCGCCCCCGGCCACCACGGGCGAAGGGAAAAGACACCTGGGCGCAGGTACACTCAGTAACTGTGCTTACAGGAGGATCATGCGCTAATTGTGCTTTTAACTTTCAAAGCGGTCTCACATTTAATTTATTTCCTCCTCAGAACCCAGCTTTTGTCACGCTTTGCCTTAAATGCCACTGAGTCACTTGATGTGGCAGGAGGTTGCAGGAAGGTTCCGGAGGCCACAGTGCAATGTCTGGCCCTCCTCTGTGCCCTGGCCGTGTAGGAACTTAGGCCCGGGGAGTGTTTGTTGAGGGAATGTGTGATGGATGATGGATGGATGGGTGGACGAGTGCATGGGCTACTGGATGAATGGAGAGACGGCGCCTCGGAACGTTCCATGGGAAAGCAACCTCTTCCTTCACACAGACACACTGGGGACTGGCCACCAGGGTGATACGTGGCACAGTGCCCAGCATCGGAGGCACTAATCCTTGTCCCCCTACGACAGTGTGGCTTCTGGCAGGCGTCGGTCACCTAGTGTCCCCCAAAGAGGCGTGGGAGCCCTCCTCCTCTTCGCTCCCCCTGAGGAAGATGACGGGGCTGCAGGGCTGGGCTCCGTGTCTCCCACTTGCGGACCTGTTGACTCTGGAACCCTCCTGGGGGCCCAGGAGAGGCGGGGCCCGGTCCTGGCAGGGCACTGAGGGCCGTATGCTCTGGTGCCTCCCCGAGTACTGTCTGTCACCGCCTCGTGCCCGTGGCATGAAGGCCAGTGCCTCATCTTGGCCACAAAGACCTGTCCACGAGCAGGGCACTCATGCGGCATCCACGCTCTCTGACCTCTGCACCCTGGCTCACCTGGGCCTCGCTAGAAACGCCCACCCTGGCCCCGCCCTCAGGCCCATCTCATGCCGAGTGCCACCCCTTCCAGGCAGCTTCTGTGAACACCTGCTAGGCCCTTGCCCTATACGACCCCGATAGCTCCTGTTATTGGGGCTGGCGGCAAGTCGACCGCGTGTTTCGGACACCACACAGAGTCCCCATGGACCGGAAGCTCCTGGAGGGGAGGGCTGGGGTGGGGGCCGCTTCTCACCCCTGCCTGTGCCTTTTCGGCGCCCGGGGGTGTGAAGCCCGGTCTTGCGCTTGGGATGGGCGCAGCTGCGGGTGGCCGCCCACCTCCTCGTGCTGGGCGACAGACAGGACGTGGACAGGGAGGGATCCCTCAGAAGTCTCACTCCAGCTTCCTCGCAGGCCCCTTGGCCTGCACATCCATCTCGCTGACATTTTGAACTTGGCTGGGCGTTTAATAGACCCGCCGTGTACGAGGAGCAGTAAACAATGATTTGAGAACTCGGCTAATTAAAACGCTCTCTGGCAACAGAGAGCAGCCTCCCACCCCGGGCCGGGGCCCTTCCCTCCTGGGGCTGCCTCAGGCGGCCTCCGCTCCGCAACTGCAGGACGCAATGTGTCTGGCCCAGGAACCCCAGGCCAGGGAGTCCACGGCCCCCAGGGGGCTGCAGCGGGGAGCGCCCCCCACCCCTACACCTCTTTGCAGCCTGGCCTTGTCTCAGACCTCACCGCCTCCTCCAGGCAGCCCCTACTGCTCTCCCATGTGCAGTGCCTGGCGGGGTGCGGGGTGCCGATTCTCATCTTCCCCTGTAGCAGCTGCTCATGGCTTCCCCTCTGGGTGCTCAGCCCCTGATCTCAACCGGTCCCTTGCCCCGTCTCTGCTCTCTCTTGGTCCCGTGAGGCCCCAGTCCACCTCCCGTCTCTCCACTCCTTAGCTCGAGGGCACCCTACCCACTCATAGGCCCCGGGGGAAGTAAGCAGGGGCTCTGGCCCTCAGCCTCTCTCTCTACTCCACAGTCTCCTGTCTCTTCTCTGAGTGTGGCCCATCTCTGCGGCCCCCTGGGGGACCTGTCCACACCGCTCTGCTCTCCACTGGACACAGAGAGGAGGCCCCTCCTTCTCCTGCTGTGCCTCCTCTCTCCTGATAATTCAAGCTTCGGCCCGAACCCCCAGGCTCCCAACAGCCTCTGCTGGGCCTCCTCCTGGTCACAGAGCCCTGGCTCTTTCCTGTTTCCCAGCTCCCCTGGGATTTGGACACTCAGGGACCGGCAGTTCCTTGGCACAGGGGATGCTTCTTGGGGACAAGGGTCCTCCCCTTATCTGTGGGAATCTGTGGGGAAGACCCTTCAGTAAGCTGCAGAGGGTCCCACGAAGGCAAACAATAGGAGCTCAGTAAATGTCAGGGAAAAGGTAGCAGCCAGGCCTCCTTGGGCAGGGTTGGTTTTGCAATCTCGGGGCCACCCCCAACCCTAAAAATACCTACTCCCCACTGGACCGACGCTTACGACAAGCTTCACTTCCTCGCTCAGCACCCAGTCCCACCCACCACTGCCCGCCTGGCGCCTGCGAGCTGCTGTCTGGAGCCCCACCGAATTTCAGGGTCCACATCCATGACAGGTGAAGCCAAGGCCCCCTACCCTGAGTGCCCCGTCCCGAGCTCTGGCAAGGCCGCGGGGCGGGGCTCGGCAGGAGAGCTGGGAGCAGTGAGCCAGGCTCAGACACCACTAATACTGATTATCGTTAGCACGTTGGTTAGGAACGCGCCCCGTGACCTCAGGGGTGACGGAGCCTCTCCCAGGGGCACTGAGAGGGGTTCCCCACAGGCGCCTCGCTCCGCAGAGCCCGGCCACCTGCTTGGGAGTGGCCAGGCGTGACTGGCCAGAGGGACAGCGTGTGGGTACCCCGGGCCCCCCGACTGTCACGTGACGAGGACACCGCCTCCAGCAGAGCGCTGGGCGTGTTCCCGTCTTCACAGCCGCCTGCCTCCTCTCAGTCTCCCTTGCTTGTCGAGACAGAAGCTGGCAGGGAGGGGTCTGCGAACACGAGTCGTGGCATTTCTTCATCTGTTCCCTGGCCCCGACTTCATCAGAACATCTGCGGGGACTCTTCCTCGAGAGGAGGGATTCCTCTCCCTCGGAGCTGCAGGGGAAGAAGCAAAACCACGCGCTGGAAAGAGGGTCACGTGACCAAGACGGCCCATCTCTCCTGGCCTGTAGTTACAGGCTATTAGCAAGTCTGAGGACCGTGACAGCAAGGTGGCCCGCATGCTGCTAGGTTCCTTCACGTTGTCCCCACGGCCCAGGGGGCAGGGACACAGGCCGGGGACAGGCCACCAGGAGCCCGCGGGCCGGCCGGCGACGGGCCTGTGCAGATACAGGGTGTACTGAGCCGCAGCGTGCCGGCCCATTCCCGCCCCCCTCCCAGCCCAGGCCTCCGTTTCCCGCTCCGTGCAAAACCCAAAGAGCGTCCGGATCCTGCAGCCCACTCCCCCCGGGGACCCAGTCCTAGCTCCTGCGTCACACCTGCCTCCCGGCTGCCCACACGAAACCCGCCTCCAGGCCTCAGGTTTGCTGTTCCCTCCACCTGAGGCCACTTCCTCAACTCTGTCACATGTCAACAGCACAAGCCCATCCTGCAACACGAGACGCTACACAGACGCAGGGCCGACCCTCTCTCCCCGGCCCCGAGGAGGAGCCGGCCAGCGCGCTCGCGGGCGGAGCAGCGACTGGGGGTCGCGGAGACCACCACCGAACGTGCGTCTGCCCCCAGGAGCCCCGCGTGACAAGCCGGGACCCCACTACCGGTCACACCCCGCTGCGTCTTCCTTCGGTGCAGCCCCCAGGGAGAAGGCCGGGATTTTGGACAGGGAGGGTGGCTGTGGAGAAGACCGCGGACCGACAGAATGGCCGACTGTGGGGTCCGGCCAGCGGTGGACACTGCTAAGCCCCAGAGTCCTGACCTCCAAGCTGGACATGGTGTCAGGAGCCGCCTCCGGGTCCACCGTACCCATGGCAGCCAGCAGTGCTCAGCAGCGGGGGAACAAGCAGGCACTTCTGACCCGAAGGCCCCAGCGCGGCACAGCGCTGAGCTGGACAGGAACCCCTCGCCCCTGGCAGAGCTGCCAGAGCGCCCGAGGCAGCCCAGGCCGGGCCTGAGAGCCTTTGGAAGGCTTCCCAGTGGAGGTGACCTTGAGGATGGGCCTCAAAGGGCACAAATGAGTTTGCCAAATGCAGGGGAGGGGGAGGCCTTGTCGGCAGGACAAGCCCGCGCCAGGGAAGGCCAGGGCGCCGGTATGCCTGGCTATTCTGGGAGCCTTGTCAGAGACCCGCGGAGTGAGGGGAGCAGCTGTCTCTGAGGCTGACGGTCGGAGGGGCTGCCCGGCCGGGGTCCCGAATGCCAGGCGCTGGGCGGTGTCTGGAGGAGCCTCGGACAGGCTCTCAGAAGGGGAAGGACGGGGGTCACAGCTTTCAGAAGCTTCAGTGATCACCCAGCGGCCGTGGGGGAGGAAAGGGTGTGGGGACAGTGGGGACAGCAATGAGGCCACCGCTAGGCCTGGCTGGGAGGCCGGGAGGACAGAGATGGGCCTGGGGCCTGAGGGCCAGGAGGAGGGGGCTGGAGGCAGCAGCCCAGAGTTGGAAGTGGGCGGGAGGTTCAGGCAATTGCCCCCACCTCCCTGCCTTTCTTCTGCTCAAGGTGAAACACACAGGAAGAAGGTCTGCGTTTGGCGGGAGCTCGGCCCCGCCAGGGGGGCCCCAGGAAGTGGCCAGGGCCTGGAAGTCTCCAGACAGCCGCCTCTCCTCCCCGCACGTCCCCCGGCCCCCGGAAGGTCGGGACAACGGCCCTGGCCTGGCCACCGCCCAGCTCTCGGCGAGCCCGCTGCGCCCCCTGCCGGCCCGGCGTGGAGAAGGAGGGGGCCGGGGCCGGGGGTCCGCTCTCCTCCCTGGCTCATGCGCATTTCTTAAAAGAAGGGGACGTGTGGCCGGGAGATAAGCGCCACCGTTACTAATGGCAACAGGTGAAGGGGAGATACTCATTATCGTTCTCGGCCTAATGAAGCCTGTCGAAGGCCCTTTCCGGGGTGATAAATCCTTCCACCTGAGCTCTCCCAGCCATGTCATAACTCATGTCCCAGGGGTCACACCACGTCCCCCGGGTCTCCTCAACTCCCCCTGCCCGGAGGACGAGGGGCGTGGCCAAGAACAACTTTTGGAAACACAGAATTTCACACTCCATTGTGTGAGCATTAAGGTGGCAATGCATTGGGTTATTGCCTCTTGCTTGCCTGTCCCTATCGGCGGTGGCGGATGGGGGAGGCCGGGCCGAGGGGAGACTGGAGGCCAGGGAGGAGCCGATCAGCCCTGTGGGCCCCAGAGTGGGATTGGAGGGTGTGGCCCAGGGCTCGTTAGGCCCCAGCGGTGACCCCGAGGCCCAGGAGGGGGACGGTGACAACACAGGTCTCTGTCTCACGGAGCTGAGCGGTCATGTGCGGCGGGAAGGCGCCCAGCGCCGGCTGAGCTGCTCTCCCCCTACTAGGCCCCATGGAGGCCACAGCCTTCCAGTTACTGCGACCGTTGACCGTCGTTCCCAGCAGCTCAGCCAGGTGGCTGGGTGTTCTCACCCCTCCTGGGAGTGCTCACAGACAGCTGCCTCAGACAAGATCCAGACTTCGGGGCCCGGTCAATAAAACTTCCCATCACGCCCCTGCAGAGCCCAGCCAAGCAGCAACCCTGGCGTCACGACGGCCGAGGCCTGGTCGCTGGGCTGGAGGGCCGCACCGGAGGGGCGCCCAGGCCCGTCTCAGAGGCGCTCGGATGTGTGGGAGGGCAGAGTGGGGGAGACTGGGAGAAGCCAGAGGCCACCCCACTGTGTGAGACAGGGAGGGACGGGAGGCGGAGGGAGTGAGGGACCCCTGCCCAGTGCCCCACACGGTCTGTGGTCAGCCTCACCCTCCCCCCCACCCGCCCCCTCCCCGTGTGTACCTGATCTCCTGCCTTCATCCCGCCCCCCAGGTGACACGTGGCCCAGATCTTTGACTTTCTCTACTCTAAAGTGAGCGTATTAAAAGCATATTTCTGTTCCCAACATCAAGTTTTTGGGATGCACATGGCTTATTCCCCGCCCACCCCCCCATACCTTGACTAGAAGGAGGAGGACCTCCCAGCCTCTCAGCTGCTGCCAGCAGGAGGGACAGACATTCCAAGAAGGAGCCAGCTGGGAGGGGTAAGAAGCAGGGCAGGGACATTTTCCAGCCTAGGGCAGGTGGAGCCACCCAGAGGCCTTGGCCAGTAACTGACGGCCACTCTCACCTGGGGCGGCACCGGACCAGGTGACCAGGTGAGAGCAGAGAAGGGGGCCAGCCTGGGCTCTCCCAGGGGCACTCCTGGGCCCTGAACCTTCCACTGTATCTCTGGGCCTGCCCGGCGTGGTGGTCCCCCGGACCGAAGCTCCCTGAGGGCTTGAAGGATGTTTCCTGACCTCCCCTCCCCCACCCCTGCCCCCATTGTACCTGCAGCAGGACAAGACACATTGGGACAGGAATTAAGGTGTTCTGTGAGGAAGCTCACCTTTTACTGGGCTTCGAAGCCTGAGTAGGATTTTAAAATGAAAGCAACTTGGAGTTGTTTTCTCTTCTGAAAAAATACACGCTGTTTCGAGGAAATGTTAGGGAAGGCTGCAAATTTAAGGAGGAAAAAATCAACTGTGGTTCCTCTCCACAGAAAACCTTGACAGGATGCATTTCCTTCTAGTCTTTTTTCTGGCCATTTTCTTCCGGTTTGTTTTGCACGCAGAGACCCGGCTTCATCTGCAATCTTGTTTCTACTCGGTTCCCAGACAGAAATATTTCCCTCTGTTTATATAAATTCAACGGAGACAAAGTATCCATGGCTACACAATAGCTCATTGAGTGGTTTGCACCACAGTTGGAAGGTAATGTTTATTTAGAACATTTATGATTGAAATCGTACTGTTTTCAGTAGAGGCAGTCTGTACGGTGTCATCGTGTCTAATGGTTTTCTCCTGTTGCAGATGAATTGCTTTCAATTGTTCCTCAGTAGTAGAATCTCTGTATCTAAGATGATGGAAATCTTTTAAAGGGAAAAAATATGGTTTTTCTTCTGGTTGATACGAGTAACATGCATTTATTTTAGACAACTTAGAGATACATATAAGAAGACACAGTCACCGATAACCTCGTGAATATTTATATCCTTATGACCCAGAGGGGAGTGTGCGCGTGTGTGCGTGTGTGTGCGCGTGTGTGTGCATGCCCACACGCATTTATGAGAGGAGAAGACCATCTCCAGCTTCCTCGGCCTGCATCTCATCCGCCATGCGTCCCACGGCTTTCTGGAAGGCTGGGCCCTCTGGGCACCTGTGCCCCCAGCGTGGATGCAGCTCTCTCCCTCCTTAGGCCCTGAGACCTCTCGCCTTTCTTCAGCCTGACAACTCTTCTTAGTTTGGGGGCTGGGGGTTGGGGGTGCAAAGTCCAGTCCTGAGGGCCACTGTCGCCTGGGAAGCAGGAGGTGGACTCGGCCCAGCTCAGCCACCACCGCAACCGTACCACCCCCTGGTCGCTTTCTCAGGCTCACAAGGTGAGTGCCAGCTCCACGCTCCCATCGCTCAGGCCGGTACCCGGGGGCATCCTGGTCACTGTCCTTCTCTCATACCCCACATCAAAGCCATCGGCAAGTCCCGTCGGCTTTATTTTCAAAACGTGCCCAGAATCCAGTCACTTCTCTCCCCTTCTGTGCCACCACCTGTCTGAGCCTTCATGATGACAACCTCCTGGCTGCTCCTCCAGCTTCTCCCCTGCGGGGTGAGCCTATGAAAGCCAAACCACTCCCGCCTTGTGACGGGCCATTAACCACAGCCCGTGTCATCCAGCTCTACCCCCACCTGCTCTGGAGCCCCCGCCTGGCACCTGACAGCCCTCTCTCCTCTCTCCCCCTGCTCCAGCCACACCGGCCCCCTCAAGCTTGCCCAGACACCAGAGGGGCCCCTTTCCCCAGGGCCTGGGCACGGCTGTCTCCTCTGAGAGCGCGCTCTGCCCAGACCCCGCACAACTCGCTGCTTCACCTCCTCGGGTGTCAGTCGAATCCGCCTTGTCCGTGACCTGCCTTGTTTTCCCAAGCACTTCTAGTTTACCAGATGACTGACTCGTTCATTTAGCACTTTACTGCCCATAAAACCTCTCAGCTCATCAGATGCAGGGCAGGAGTTCGCTCCCACCTTCCACAAGGAGGAGGGGACCTGATGTGGCTGGGTGCCCGCCAAGTGCAAAGCCGTGGCTCTCTTGGTCCCCATGCAGCCTCAGAGGAAAGAGATTCCCACTTGGCTCTCCCAGAACCCCAGGAACTCTGGAGGACCGGGGTGGCCACTCCCCGACAGGTTCCGCAGACAATATTCCGAAGCTCCCCCTCGTCCCTCCCCGGGGACAGTGTGGGCCCCTGAGCTCTGGGGACTGACAGAGAGCTAGCAGGCACCTCGGACGCCCTGGGCCCCATCTCGGCCCCTTTACACAGACTCGACCCACCGTGTGGTTTCGCGCTGTGGTGGGGGGATCCCCATGTGGGCGCAGACCCCCGAAACCCACCGGACCACCCTCCTCCATCATGTCGCCCGTCTCGCATCTGCTTCGGGATTTCCGGCTCCTCAGCCCGGGTCGGCGTCCCCATGGGTCGGATCTGCCCGCCTGCCCCCCAGCTCCCCCACACCTGGGCTCCAGGTGGCCCGTGTGCTTGGCGGCCCTGCCCTCTTTGTTTCTTGGAAGTGCATTGGTGGCATCAGAAGAGGGCCACCCACTGCAGGGGACGCCCAGGGGGACAGGTGCCACAGGGCTGGCATCAGCTCCCCGCTGGAGTTCCGTGTCCATCCCCCGACCCTCGGCCTCTGTCCCCGGTGTGGAGTCTGGCTCTGTCAGGTCCTTCTTCTCCCGAAGACCCACGCAGACCCCTTCCCCGCTGTCAACCCAACACCAGACTCTCGTACTTGAAGTTGGTGGCCTCCCAGGCCATGTCCACGGAGCATTCGCCACCCTCTCACTTTGTGCCTGGCAGTAAGTATGTGGGGGCTTCGCCCGCACTGGCGCACATCACCTGACACCTGCCCTCACCACATAGCAGGTCCCACGCGTCCAATGACAAAAGATTCAGAGAGGTCAAGGGCACACAGCCAGTCAGGGGAGCAGCCAGGACTGACGCCCACAGCTATGGGCAGAGTGAGTCCCTCAACAGCTCCTCTTTCAAAGTCACCCCAACAGCCAGAGAGACAGTGGAGCCTCACCAAACCCCAACCCTGAGGCCAGGCCTCCTGGGGTCTTCAGAGCAGCCTTGCAGTCCACTCCTCCAGCCTGGCCTCCCCTGGGCTCTGTGTGCAGTGGTGCATCGAGAGAAATCGACCCAGAACTAGGCAGACGGGACCCTATGTCCAGGCACAGAGCTGGCGGGTGCAAGGGCTGGCCAGGCGGGGAGGGCAGGGGGCAGGAGCAAGGTCCCCGCTGACCCTGCTGACCCCGCCTTGCACCTTGCCCCTCGGAGCGCAGTGCCCTCCTCGCTGAGGGAGCTGAGCAGACTGTGGGCCCCACCCTTGTGGTGACTCATGACTCTCAGAGACCAGACCCCTTATGCCGGGGCTGCTGAAGTCTTGCCATAGTCAACATGGGCCCCAAAGACAGACGGACAGACAGACAGACAGCCTTTATTATCCACCCCCTCCAGACACCTGATTCTACCACTTACCGCCACCAAGGAAGAGGCCACCAGTGCAGGGGCCTGAGACTGCGGCCTCGTTCCAAGTGGCCGGCGTGCAGCTTCCGCCAGCCGCCCGTCAGGCCCCGCACTGCAGGGTCCCTTGTCCGGGCCTCGGCCAGCCGGAGCCATGTTGATCTTGGAGAACCGGTGGGCACTCCAAGGGTTCCAAGCGAGGTGTCCCTCAGCTGCCTATGGAAATTACTTTATGGTCCGTGGAAGACTTGGGCAAGTCCCATCCTGCAAGTATTTCCAGACTCGAAATACCATGGTCACGTTCCACGGCGGAGAACTTTGGGCCCAGTGTGACAGTACGAATCTCAAGCCACGAAGTCAGGCATCCTAGAACTCAGCGCTTCTGAGGATCTGTCCCGTGGGTGGCACAAGGCAGCCCTCAGTTCCCCACCCCTACACTGCCGCACCCGCCCCCCGACGTTGGAAATTCGGGGGGAGGGGGCTGATGTAGCAGACAGTATCCATGCCATGCCCACCTGCCCCCAACTCTCCTTCCAACTTCTTTGGAAATTCAAAAGTCAAGAATTAACTTCTAAACAGTACGATGGTTCCTCAAAAAGTTAAACAGGGAATTACCGTATGATCCAGCAATTCCACTTCTGAATATAGACCCCCCAAAAACTGAAAGCAGCAACTCCAATAAATTTGTTCACCCATGCTCACGACAGCGTTATTCACAAAAGCCAAAAGATGGAACAGCAAGTGTCCATCGGTGGGCCTTAAAAAGGAAGCAGTTTCTTGCACATGCTCCAACGTGGACGAACCTCGAGGACATTACGCTGCGTGAGATGAGCCAGTGACAAATGGACAACTGCGATCCCACGGATCAGGGGTGGCATATTCGTGTGCTGTGCCTGCAGACAGCAGGTTAGACCTGTCATTTAGTAAGTACAGGGCTTCCGTTTGGGAAGATGACGGCGTCCTGGAAATGGGTAACGGTGACCATGGCACATCAACATGAACGTACTTAACGCCCTGACGAGCGCACTCGATAGTGGTTAAGATAGTCAATTTTATGTCGTGTGTATTTTACTATAATAATAAAAAAAAATCACCCCAAATTTTTAACTTCTCTCTTCCCTCTTTTCTTTCTGTCTTCTGGTGTCTGAGCTGGAGACAGTGGGGCTCGACCCAGGCGATCGTGTCCCCTCCCCCACCGAGGGGGACATTGGGCAATGTTTGGAGACATTTCCAGCTGTCATAACTGGGAGTGGGAAAGGATGCTCCCGGCATCCGGTGGGCAGAGACTAGGGGTGCTGCTCAGCACCCTACAATGCGCGGGGCAGTCCCCACAGCAGAGAATGTTCCAGCCCCGACAGAACCAAGGCTGAGAAAGCCTGTTCTGCAGGAAGGACCAAGGGGATCTGAAAACAAAACGCTAGTGCTTCAACAACGTCCAGGTCACCTCCCCTCCTGCGTCCTGCTGAAGAAACTGAACACTTTCTAAGAAAAAACAATTGTATTCTTATTCCTGTGCTGGCTAACCTGACCTGGGGTGACAGGACGAGGGGCATGCGGTATTCTTTTGGGGGCCTCTGGGGACCTTCACCCTGTGGCCTGTGAGGTCTACGGATCAGCACCTGTCTACATTGATCCTTACTACAGCCCCCTCCCCAAAACCCACGCAGGTGGGTCTGACCCATGTGAACACTCGACGGCTTGACGAGGACCACCGTGTCACCCCCATCATCTGTGAAGAGAACCAAGGAGGGACCCCAGACCCCAGGTTCGGGGGGCACAGCTGGCCCCTCCATCGCCCGAAGGCCGCCAGAGGCGTGGATGAGAGAAACAGGAATCAGAGGTCACCTGAAAGTGCCCCCCACACCCCATCCTCATATTTTAGTCTCGTGCGGGCCCGGGTTGTTTCTTCCAATCATGATTTGTGGAAAGCGGTTTGTGAGAACTTTGTCGATCCACTTAACTGAGAGGCCTGGGGAGGACGTCGTGGTGTCAGGCATGGCTGGATCCAGCAGCAGGATGCAGCCGCTGGGCTCTGCTCTATCCCACCGTCTTTCCTCTCCCCGGGCCCTGGCCGGCCCCCTCCCGGGGGTCCTGGAACTCGCGCAGGGCAGTCACCGCCACACAGGACGCCTGCGCACAGCAGCTCCGCTCTCTCCCCGAGTGCGTACAAGCCCAGCCTGGACTCTGACAGGCCTCCCAAGCCACGTCCTCGCCTCTGCGGGCACCACGACTGGCAGAGACAGCCACTCACGGGGACAAAACAGACCATCCTTCCCCATCCAAGGAGCAGATCTGGCCAGCCCAGCAGAGAAAGGGTCCAGCATGAATGCCTTTTTTATCGCAAACATTGCTGTGGCCATATGCCAACGTCCGGCTCGAGGCCCGCTCTGGGCCACAGTCTTAGCCCTCGCTCTGCTTGTATTTCCCACAACCCCGGGACCCTCTTCCTTCTTGCTGCTAGGAAGCTTAGCACGCACCCCACGGCCTGAGCTGGCCTCTGCATGCCCGCTCTGCGCCCACTGCCTACCACCGGCAGCCCAGCCTCCATCTAAGCTAACTTTCTGTGCGGGTGTCACTTTAAGTCACCTTAAGACCATTCAGGAACAAAATGAGGGGAAGAATAAAGCAAGGCCATCAACAGTGACACTGATGTGACAATTGGATTTTCCCTCAATTCCTAAGGTATTAGCTCGGAGGAAAGCCTGAATGCTCCCGGGGTTTGGGGCCGACAGCCTGGAAGGGGTGCTTTCAGGCACCTGGGCCAAGGGCATTAATCAGGAGACTTCTAACAGGGTCAAGGACAGACAGGTCTGAAGAACAAGTTTAGCCCAAGGCCCGTGACCCACAAGAAACCAAGGCCATTGTGGCATCTGAGCAAATATTGAATGAATGAATGAATGAATGAATGTGGCCTCGATTTTCTGCTTCGAATCAGCATGGAGTCTGAGTCCTCTCTGCTCTGCCTGCCCCATCGCCTGCCCTCACCTTGGCCGCTGGCCAGAGCCCCTCTCAGGGCCTGGCCTGGCTCGCACCCAGTCCTCACCAACCGTGTGACCCTGGGCAAATGTGTCCATTTCCTGGAGTGCCATAGCAAAGCACCACAAACCTGGTGGCTGAAAACAATGGAAACTTGTCTCACTTGTTATACTGGAGGCTAGTATAATATCGAGGTGTCAGGAGGAGCTTACTCCCTCCGAAGGCTCTAGGCGAGGGTCCTTCCTGGCCTCTGCCAGCTTCTGGTGGTCCCAGGCATCCCTGACTTATGGCTGTGTCACTCCAATCTCTGCCTATTTCTTCCCACGGGCTTCTCCTTTGTGGGTCTCTTATAAGGACACTGGTGAGAGACCAAACGTACAAAAGGACAATGACCAGAGCGGCCAGGACAACAGAACTCGGGCTCACCGCCCGAGCCCCTGCCCAAGAAGGAGGCCAGCCCCTCGCCTACGGTAACCACGGGAAGCCCGCCGGCTGGGAGTGGGACTCGCAGGGGCCAGGGGCCAGCCCAGGGACAGTCCAGGAAGCTAACAGTGACTCTGCAGCCACTGGCCCCCTGTGGCCAAGCTTGGTCGATGGCCCACAGTGGCCCTAATTTCTGTCCCCGCTTCCAATTTGGGACCAACCAGAGAAACAAAATACACCCTAATGAACCACAGAGACCACCCGCTTCCAGTGGGCAGCCCCTGCCCGCCCCAGCCCCCGGCGCCATCCACGCCCCCTTCCCTCCACGAGGCCGCCCGCCCGCGGGCTCCGCTGGTGGCCGGTGGTGGCGCCGGATCCCCACGCTGGCGGTTCCGCGGAGCCGGCCCTGGCGCTTCTCCATCAGCGGGTGTGCGTTTATTTCCGCCCCTGCCACGGGATTCGGGGCCCACGGGGACAATCGAGGGCGATCTCGTCTCCGGAGCCTTTTCCCAAACGCGGGCACACTCACGGTCCTGGGGGGAAGCCGTGGACAAGCTTTGTGGGGGGCCACCATTCCCCCCGCCACAGCAGGTAGCTCGGCCGCTCTCTGCCTCCGCTTCCCTGGCCGTGAGTGGGAGATGCTAAGGAGACCCGCCCCAGCTGGCAGCCGTGACAGTTAGGTGAGCGGGTCCACGGAAAGCCTTGGAACGGGACGGCAGGGGACGAAGCACTCCCGTGAGTCCCGTGAGTCCCCCGTGATTCTTGGGGCGGGGAGAGCAGCCTCCGGCAGCGAAGATCCGAGAAACCAAATCCAGAGGCACGGGGGCCCTTCTCCCCGATGGGAAGGTTCTAACATTGGATTGTGGCAATGGTCGCGCAGCTCCGCACGCTCATGAAGCACGATCGAATTATAGACTTAAACCGGGGATCGCCATGATGGATAAATTGTCTCAGGGAAGCTGTTGGAGAACAAAGGCAGGCTCCAGACGCTAAAAAGGCTCCGTGTGCCGTCCTAGGCTCCACGCGCCCTCCGCCCGGGCAGGAAGCGCAGTCCGTGGCCGCCGGGCTGCAGGACATACCTTCCGACAGGCACACACGCGAGACTCGTGGGGAGGGAGGCCGTGCACCCCGCTTTCTAAGGGACTGACTCGCAAACGCAGCTACGCTGGTGCCATTTGCTTTTCCATGTCACCCAGTCATGTGCGCTGGCGAAGGCCAGAGGGGTAGGTGACAGCTTCTGTGGGCCGGAGGGCCAGCTCTCGGACTCAGAGACTGCCTAGCCTGCCATAGCTCCAGCTGGGAGCTGGCCTCCTCGTCACACCCCGAGGCTGGCTCGGCTTCTGTTGCCTCTGAAAAATAACTTCGTAATTTGGGGATCTGGGGTGTTTGGGGGCTCTCTCCTTAGATGCCTGGTTCCCACAAGTCCCCTCGATTCCTGCCCAGCTGCCCCGATCCCAGCGTAGGAAATGAGGATGATTTTTAACCATCCACGGTTTCATACCCACCCACCGCCTCCTTTGCTGGGCCTTTCTCCCTGCTCATAGGATGACCCTTCATGTCTCGCTGGGCAAAGTGTCCACCATGAAGGGGCCTGACGTGCCTCCGTCTCCATCACTAACGGTGGACTCCCCGGCCTCCAGCTGGGACAGACACTGGGGCGCAGCCGACGCCTGAGCCCAGGCGTGTGTGGGACAGCCCTGTCACAGCTCCCGCCCTCCCTGCTCAGTCTCCTGGACGCATACGCACATTCCTGTCTGAGGGTCAGGCCGTGGCCCCTGTCACCGAGACGCATAACCGACACAGGAGCAGTGACAAGATGGGATTCGGAGAGTCTGCAAACACCCCTGGTTGACCTTCTAAAGCGCTCAGTCTTTGTGGTGTTTCTACCGGGAACGAAGATCCCGGATTAAAACGGGGAATGAGGAGGGAAGGTTGGTAAGCAGGGGAGCTGTCATGCACGCGATGAGGACGTTCGGACTCATGTGGCCCTGACCCTTCTCCACAGTGACCCCGACACCATGCTCCACGGTCCCATGCAGGCGCGTGAGTCGCCGACCTCCGCGAACTCGGCTTCCTCACCTGTGGAAGGCGGATGATAGGAAATAGCCCCAAAGTAACTTGCGCACCCGTGTTCCCGGCAGCACGCACCACGATCGCCAAAAGCGGGGACAAACCCACTGGCCCTCGACAGGCGGACGGATTCACAGAATGTGGTCTGCCCTCGCGAGGGGATGCCTCAGCCGTGGGAAGGAACGGGGTTCTGACACACGCTGCCCCACGGACGGAGCAAGAGGGGCAGACGGGCGAACGAAGCCGGGCACAAAGGTCACGCAGTGTGTGACCCCGTTTACGTGAAATGCCCAGGATAGGCAAATCCGCAGACAGAAGGTGGCCGCCTGGTCGTCGAGGGGCTGGGGGAGGGGGATGGGAGCGCCTGCTCACGGGGGCTGGGCTTCCCTTGGGGGAGAAAAACGTGTTTTGGGACTAGGTGGAGGAGACGCTGTGTTAACACTGTGAAGGTACTAAATGGCACCGAATCGTTCATTTTAAAATGGCTCGTTTCATGTTATGTGAATTTCACTTCAACAAAAACCACGACCCCTGGCCGATGGGACTCTGGCGACAGCCGGACAAGCCACAGGCGAAGTGCTAGCCCCTGGCCGAGCCGCCGCCCAAGCACAGCCAGAGAGTCAGTCAGCCGCCACCGGAGAGTCCAGCGCCCTCGGACGCTGGTTCAAAATGTGGGTTTCGCCCCTGTGGCAGGAACCCAGCAGCTGGTGAACCCTGGGTGGTTTCTCCGACAAGAAGCCGCGAGGACCCAGCCCCTGGCAGCGGCGTGTTCGAGCCGCTCGGACACGTTCAAAAGAAGCAGCACAGGGCAGAGTGAGCGCCTGGCTCTGATCGGCCCAGCGGACGGCAGGGCCCAACCCGGTCGTCAAGGTCATCAAGGTCGTCAAGGTCGTCAAGGTCGTCCCTGTCACGGCTGGGGAAGATGGCACAACACAGGGGAAGCTTTGAACGTCAGATACGGCCGTTAGTAAGTTAGTTAGTAAGTAAGTAAGTTAGTAAGCTCATTGGTGAGCTAGTTAGTAAGCTAGTTGGTTAGTTAGTAAGCTAGTTAGTAAGGGCAGCCGAGCTGAGAAAGGCTGACCCCATCTCACTCCTACCTGGCGGTCCAGGTGGGATGTCACTGTGGTTCTTGGGGCCTTTCTCTTTGCTCCTTGGATGTTGGTCTCTGGCTGTGTTTATGAAGCCACATGGATTCGAGAGACACGTGGCGGAATTTGGAAGTGTGAGGTTTTTTAAGGGAATGTGGACGGTGTCGTGCTGTGAAAAGGTGAGCCCCTTGCCCTGGCCTCGCCTCCCCGAATCGTCGTTAGCCACTCTGCAGCCACTGTCGGGAAGGGCGCGGGGGCGGGGCGGGGGTGACTAGTCCTGTTGACCTAGAACCCTCATCTTTTAGAAAAGCCCAGAAGGAAGTGGGAAGTAGGGTGGAAAGTCACTCTGCTCTCCAGATGGAAGCTGGGAAGGGGGCGTGGCTCCCTGCCCTTCCACCTCAGGGTCAAGCGGCTATTTTTATTCAGAAACAGTGAGGGGGAACCGCTTTAGAACAAAGGACGAAATATGGATAAGACAAACGAGTTCACTTTTCATCTTAATGATAAAGAGTGACTCACAAAGCCTGTTGACTCGGAGGCCAGTTATTCAAGGCTAAATGCTCTTGCTCAGCAGTTTCCGAGGTCCCCGAAATTCTGCCACAGGCTTTTTTTTTTTCCCCCTTTGGTTTGGAGAACTTTGGGAGACGGAAGAAGAGGGGTGTGGATGGGACACAGTTTCAGCTTCCGGGCCATAGTAGAAAAATCGAGTCTCAGAACAAAGTTCTCGAAGTTTTCCTGGCGACTCTCCGGGCAGACGTGCCTGGGGCTCGGGGCAGACCCGGTGTCCCCCATGCCGAGGCTGGCGGCAGTTCCGTTACTCATCCGTTTCATTCTGCAGAGGCTTTAGGAGGGTTTAGGAAGTGACACCCAGCGCAGCCAGATAAATGAGAAGTGGGCGAGAAAGATGAGCCAGGCTGTGAGTCTGGGCCGAGGGGCGTCTGCGCAGCCCTCCCCGCCCCCTCCCGCCTCCTCCCACCTCCTCCCGCACCCCCTCCCCCGCCACCACCATGAGGTTGAGCTCCAGCCTCCCAAATGGAACAAAGAAGACACATGCCATTTTCCTGCATCAGCTCAGCCAGCCCCATCCTCCTCGCCGTGGGGCCTCAGAGTCACTGGGCCACTCTGTCACCAGGCCGCCTGCTGCCTGCCCTGCTGCCTCTCTAGAGGCCAAACTGCTGACCGGGTGGCAGGGCCCGGACGGGTGAGGTCCGTGTCTGAGTTCTCCCCGAGTCCCCAGGGCCTGGGCGTTCAGTTGGTGTTTGATGAATAAAGGAATGAATGAATGAGTGGGGAGACAAGTATGTGAACAGAGAATTCGCTCCTCCCCGCCGTCAGGCCTATGGGCGAGCCGGGAAGAAGGGAGCCACCTTCCCCGCACCCCAGCACCACGTGCCCAGAGCTCCGTTCTGGTCACCCACCCCCTCGTGCGGGGTCAATTTCACTCATCAAAGCCACAAACACCTGTCGGTCATCTTCTCCCAGGGCCTGGAGCCCTGCTCTTGCATTCCCCGGCTGTGTGACCTTGGCCAGTTTATGGAACCTCTCTGTGCCTTCATTTCCCCACCTGTAACATGGGGAAAATAGCATCTTCCTTCTCCGAGGGGTCCCGGGAGGACTCAGGAGTTTATGGCCATGCAAACGCGCCCGTGGTGAACACAGGGTTGGGGCTGGTCACCCTCGATGTTTTTATGGCTTTGAGCTAAACCCTCTGGGGACGAAGATGAGTGAGGGCTCCCTCCAAGGGCTCCTAGAGCGCATTCAAAATGACGTCCCCATCCTTGGCCCTGCTGTCAGACACGTCTACGTTCCCAGTCCCTCACCCGCACGTGCCCGAGACGCGCTGTATCTGTGCGCTGGGTCCGTGTGGGGCCGGAGGCAGCGGCTGGTGATGGAGAGATTGCTGTGGCTGCTGCCCTGTGGGCCCGGTGAGTTCCAGCTGCCCAGACACCCTCACCCCCACCCAGGAGGTTCTCCGCACCCAGACGCCCTTTCCTGGGCTGTCACAGCGTGGCCACCCGCGAAGTAGACACCGAGCAAGCCTGTTTCTCCTTCCCACCCTCCATCAGAGATGGCCTGTGGCTTGGGGCTCTGGCGTATGGGCCAAGCCTGTCTCCCCTGAGAGGCTGAGGGGAGTCCTGACATCCCTCCAAAGGGGCAGAAGGGGAGACAGGAAAGAGAAGGGAGGAGGGACGGGAAGCAGAGGGGAGGAGGTGAGGGTTCAGAGGAGGAAGAAGGGGAGGTACGGGGCGGGGGGCGGTGACGGAGCAAGGGGCGGGCGGAGTGAGGCGCGTTGGGTAAATGTTTGTTAAGTGGATCAAACTGAATTATATCAACAGGGAAAGCAGGGCACACAGCCTGGAAGCTTCCAGACACGCAGTGCAGGCCCCAAGGCCACAGTGTACTTCTGCTTATCTTAACGGGGTCCCCGAAGTGCATAAGGGATGCCTCATGACTCCCGCAGCACCAGCACGGGCCCCCCTGCCCCACGCTGTGACGCCCGCTGCACCCCACAAGCTCAGTGCCAGCCCTGCCCTCTCCCGCCCAGCACCTGGGAGGGGTGGGTCTGCAGGCTGGACGCACGGGGGCCCCAGATTCCAGGGCGAGGGGCAGAAGGAAGGGGCAAAAGCGTGGCGTGGGGAGGCACTGAGGCTCCCCAGGTTTCCGCCCGGGTCACGGGGTCGGGGCGGATGCTGTCAGAGCAGGCTGGGGGCCGGGGAGAGAGAGGAGATTTTAATGGTGCGTTGCGTTTTCCCAGGAGCAGCTGGGCATTCTTGGGTGTCCAGAGGGCGGGGTGGTTGAAGCGGTGGGGGCATAGTTTCAGGGGGGAAGTGTGGGCAGGGCGGACGTGGCCAAGACGTGGAGGGGGTGGTTGACCGAGACAGTGTCCACGCCCTCCACTATGAGGCCAGAGGCAGCCGCTGGGGCAGGGCAGATGGGGGCCAGCGTCCACCTTGTTGAGAGGGTGTCACCCCCAGCGGAAGAGCCATGACAAGAAGTCCCCCAACAGATCTGGCTCCATGACGAGGGCTGGGGGGAGCGGGCCAGGGCCGGCTCCCTGGGGGGAGAGGCGAGTTTCACTCACCCCCTCATTCATCCGTCCACTGCACACTTCCCGCGTCCCAGGCACCATGTAGGGCAGCGGCCGTGACCACACGGTGACCCCCAACAACACCCTCGCCCCCTGTACATCTTATGTTTTGTTTATAGAGACAGACGGACCGCAGACAAGAGGAACAAGTCAGACGGCTGTTAGGGAGACCACGGAGGGGGAGGCGAGGAGGGAAGCCGCAGGTGGTCCAGGGGAAAAGCAATGGGCAGGGGGCAGGCGCCAAGGCCCTGGGGTGGGAATGTGGCCCGGGTGCAGGTGGTAGCTGCAGGGAAGCCAGGGAGGAAGAGAGTCATGAGGGGCCAGGGAGCCACAGAGGATTTGAGGGGGCTTCATGGGACTTGGGTGGCCCAGGAGCCTTTGGGAGGAGGGAAGGCTTGTGTGGCTCACATGTGCATAGGATTCCGCCAGCTGTCAGGTTGAGACTGGGGGAGGGGCAGGGGTAGAAGCAGGGAGACCAGGCAGGAGGTTCCACAGTCGCCCGGGGACTCTGAGCTTAGGCCAGCCCAGTGCAGCAGTCACAAAGGCCCTGAGACGCTGGCCTCTGGCTGGTCTCAGAGGGCCCCCCATTCTCTGGCCGGAGCGGCCGGAAGAACCTGAGACAGGTCTGGCTGCACTTGGACGTGATGGGTTTACGATGCCCATTTCACATTCCAGTGGACATGGTGAGTGGGCGTTTGGGTAGCAGAGTCTGGGGTTCAGCGGGGAGGGCCTGGCTGCAGCTGCAAAATTCAGGACTCGCCAGGGGGTGAGTGGGGTTTAGGGCCACGTGCAGGGTGAGTGAGCCCAGGCGTTCGTCCCCACATCTCCTCCTCACTCAACTGCGGCCCCTGCAAGCGAGTCCCTGTTTTGGTCGCCCCGTGCCCTTGGCCCCAGCAGGAACCGAGCAGGCCCCCGGTCCTGGCTGGTGTGATAAGTGACTCACTCAAGAGACAAATGCATCAGGAAGTAACTGGGTCTGCGCTGGCCTCAGACCATCAAGGCTCCTCTCCTTCCTGGTGCCCCCTCGCCTGGGCCCTGCCATCCGACCCGAACAGCCTTTATTGCCTGCACCGGTGCTGGGGAAGAGGCCCCTGTGAGGAGCGTGATTATAGAGTTCAAGGAATTGATTGCTTCTTCTGGTGGAGTTGTCTCAGTTAATGAATTTTAAGCAGATCTAGTTTTGAAAGGATGCATTCGAGTCCATCCCTACGGCGACCATATTTCCCAAAGCCAGGGCCAAAGACACTGCCTGACACACGGGCTGATGGATGGCCACGGGATGCGACAGAACATTTGCAGTCGGGGCTGCCTCGCTTCGGTTCCTCCCGCGTGCCGGGCAGGATATTAAGAACTCCCAGGGTCCTGTTATCTCCAGGCGTGTCTGTACTTGTAATGGGTTGACTTCAGTAAACCTGTCTGGGAGGGTGTTATCTCTGGCTTGTGTTTCAGTGGAGGGTGGTGGCAGGCGGGCGGCGGGGGAGGGGGGAGACCGTAGGAAAGTAATATGCTAGTTTCACTAAGTTTTTCAATTTTCTGCCCATCACTCTGTGCCGGAGAGAAAGCTTCTCGGGGAAGGCGAGGTGTCTGCAGAGCGGCAGAGGCTGGCGCCGTAAGGCGGGTGAGCGTGCCCGGGCTGCGTGCCAACGCGGCTGCTCCCCGATCGTCACAGCGAACTCTAATGGAGCACTTTCGAGGTGCCAGGCTCTGCGACGGGCGTCCCCTATGAGCCACCTTGTCAAGACCTCTCAAATTCCCGGGGAAGCGGGGACCACGGTTACCACCGCTTTGCAGACACAGCAGCCAAATCTCAGAAAGGCAGAGCTGCTTGCCCAAAGACACACAGCATATAAGAAAAAAAGCCCGCACAGCGAAGCTTTATCAGGCACTTCCGCCTGCCCGGCCCACCTACTCAGCCTTGGAAGGAGTTACCATGCTCCCTGAAACAGCTCATGCGTGCGGAGAGTAAGGGCCACGTGATAATCAGCTGAGCCGTGATTCCCTCATGCAGGTGGGGAAACCGAGGCACAGAATGTTTGCCCAAAGTCATACAGCGAGCAAAAGGCATATCGCACGCGGCGGCCTGAGCCCAGGGCGTGAGGAATTCATTCTCTGGCCTCGACTGTCTCTGTGGCTTCCCGTCCTGAGGTCAAGTGAGCCAAGGCGTGGGAGGAGGTGGCCGTGGTCCCTCTTCCTGCGGCTCTGGTCAGCCTGAGAAGCTACCCAAGAGGATGCTTGATGCTTTGCCCCAAGCAAGTGGGCAGCCTCGTCCGTGCTACGGGTGGACAATGCCCCCTAGAAAACATGTCTGACGAGAAAGCAAGCTGGAGGGGAGAGGTGGACGGTCCGAAGCAGCTGCCCTGAGGAGACGCGTTGCTCAATCCACACGCACACAGTCCCCTTGTGACGCTGTCCCTCACCTCTCCCCAGTTCGTGCCCGAGTGCCAGTTGGTCGATTTCGGAGGCGTGTCCTGAATCTGAGCATGTCTCGCCCTCCTCGGCCACCACCTGCCTCAGGCCACCTTCTGCTCTCAACCTCCCCTTGTGTTCAGATTTGATGTCTCATCTCCCATAGGACGAAGATCAAAGTAACCCCTCATCTGAAGAGGCCCGGCCCTGTCCGCCTCTGATTCAGGGTGGTGGCCTCGATTAGGAAGGCTGACTGCAGCCAACAGCCTGGGTTGGCTTCCGCACATAGCTGTGCCACCTCAGATGAGTTACCTAACTTCTCTGTGCCTTTAGCCGTCTGTCTGTAAAATGGAGAGATAACCCTCATACAATAAGCCCCATCGTGTGGGAGGAATGCACCCCCTCTTTGCAGCCCCACCCCACAAGAGCAGTGGCGTAGCACAGGTGGACGTGCCAGGAGCCACCTGGGTCTGCAGACCCCCAGCTGGGGCCTCGGTCTGTGTCCCACCCAACGTGCGCGTCTGTGCCACGGGAGAGCCTTTTGGGGATCTATTCTACTAGGTGCTGTCCCCGCTGTCCCAAGGAGGTTAGACTAGCTTAGGTCACAAGGCTGGTGAGAGCTAAGCCGAGACTTGCCACAGTTCCAACCGCGGCTGCCACAGGTGAGCAGATGAAATACTTTTTTTTTTTTTTTTGTTACCGTAAACAGAGACAGTGGCAAAGCCTCTTCCCCTGCAGAAGGAAAGGTCTAGAACAAGGAATAAAATCTCCATCGCTGAGTTTTTAAGATTCACTGAACCTTCTCACTTGCAGCAAAAACAGCTTACTTTCAAATTAGTCAACCAGCGTGTGAGTCATCTCTTTGCAAGCGCCTGTGCGGGGAATACAAATGTGGGCTGCCCGGCGGGTGGGTCTCTGCACAGGCGTCCCCGGGACCCTGCGGGAGCTGGGCAGGGGGCGCCTGCGGCAGTTAGCACCACCCCACTGCCCCGACGCAGCCCCCCTCCCCACGTGCCCCCAGGGTCTTGGGGAAGCAAACGCCTGCTCTTGTCGCCCACCCGTTGGTGCTCGCCAGCCGCCAGCCTCAGCTTCCTCCAGCGAGAGGGTAATTAATCCCGGAGGCAGCGCCCACATAAGTCATGCCCACGCTGACGGGAGGGGGAGACGGCCCGGCCGCCGCCTCGACTGCGTCCATAGATCTGTTTCCGCTGGGAAGAGGGGCCGAAGTGACTCAGACAGGAGGGGCAGTGGCTACAGGCCTTGGGGTGGGAGAGGGGGCAGCCTGCCGGGCCCTCCCACACACCCACATACTCGTTCACGCATTCGTTCGTT
Organism: Pteropus medius; assembly: GCF_902729225.1. NCBI lineage: Eukaryota > Metazoa > Chordata > Mammalia > Chiroptera > Pteropodidae > Pteropus > Pteropus medius. The sequence goes on along the minus strand of NW_024349797.1, from coordinate 21,662,078 downwards.
CGTTCATTCACTCGTTCGTTCATTCATTTACTTATCGGTCCTTCATTGCTGCTCCTCTGAACTAAACCCGTTTAGACCGGGGAGAGGGTGGCAGCCACATGGGGAGACTTAGCCCACCGTGGATGAGAAATTCTATGAGGAGGTCAGCAGGGAAGGCTTCCTGGAGGAGACGGCAGTAAGCTGAGCCTCAGTAGAGATAGAGGTAGCCAGGCGGGGGAGGCCAGGGAGGGGCTGTGAGGGCCTGAGTAAGCGGGCGGCATGGGGAGCTGCTGGTGCGGCGGGAGGGGTGCGGGCCCGGGTCAAGGGCGCCATGGGGTGGGGCCTGAGGGCCAGAGCCCGAGGCTGCTGGCTGTGTGCAGGGCATAAGCGCGGTCAGAGCAGAGGTCCAGGCAGCTTGCCCGGGCTCAGAGGGGACGTGAGAGGAGGACCAGAGCTTGCTGGCTACCTGGCAGGTGGTACGGTCCAGGCGGGAGAGGATATGGCCTCAACTGGGGCCACGTCCCAAACTCACCTCCCTGCTCTGCGGTCCTCGCATGCACAGTGCAGCCGCCACCTCCCGGGGCCAGGGCGTCCCCACCTGGAGGCAGGGTGACTTGAGTCCCTTGAGACTATGCTTGCAGCGAGTCGGGGGTTTCCTCCTGGGGTCCCCAAAGACACGGGAGAGCTGAGGTCAGCAGAGACAGCCTCTGCCTCTCACCGCCATCCTTAGCAGCCTCCCGGGAAGCGGCCCCGGGTCTCGTCCGTCTCTCTTAGAATTGAAAAGGTGCCACATGTCAGATCCAGGAGGCAGGCCCGACAGAGGGCTCCTGCCTGAGCTCCCCTGTGTGCCAGGGCGAAAGGCATCAGGAGAAATGGGGGGCCTGGGACCCCAGGGCCAGGAGGAGGTAGCTGCCAGCTGGAGGTCCCTTCAGGCCCAGAAAGAGGCACCCAAACCCGCCTCCTGGCAAAGAGCTTGCAGATGTGGGGAGGACAGCGTGGGGGATGTCGATGCCATTGGCATGGCGGGGAGATTGTGGGCGCAGTCAGTCGGGGTGAACCCTGAGCCCCGGAGCAGCCCCCGGCCCCTCCAGCTGGCCGGCTCTTCCTTGCACGGAGATTCCCTGGCTCCTGCCACCCCTCTGCCTCCCTCACATGCTTGATGGGGCCACGGCAGTGAGAGGGTGCTGGGGGCGGGGGGGCGGGCAGCAGGGTTTGGTCCCCTCCAGGCTCTGGGAGGTTCCGGGAGGGATGGGAAGTATGAGCCAACCCCACAAGTCTGAGCACAGACTTCGTGCAACTTTCTTGGTTTTTCACCTTAAAAAGAAGTTATCAGAGCATTAAGCATGAAAGCCAGTTTGGACAAGAGGGAGAAGCCCAGAGCCACGCCCCAGCCACCTCCCCCTTCCCGGCTCCGCCCCGCCTGTCGCCTCTCCGCCGCCGCAGTCAAAGGGAAGCCACGTCTGCTCTCTGCTTTTTGATCTTGTCATGTTTCATGAGCTGTCTCCATTTTCCACTTTCAAAGAAAGTGCACACACACAGGCACACGCAGCTCCGAGCCCCACGTCGCCACTCCGGAGAGGTGCAGGCGACACGTTTCAACAACAGCGCCAACAAGTCCACCTCGCTCTCCCAGGAAACCGTCCCGCGTCAGAGCCACCACGGGTGGCCTTTCGCCAGGGGGCCTGGGCACTGCCTCGCTGCGGGGCGCCTGGCACAGCCCCTCACGTCTGCTCCCTGCGGCTCCTTACCAGTTCCGTGCCACCCCCAGCCCCCCGCCACCCCGTCATTAGGCTCTGGCCGATGCCACGTTCCCAGCGTCTCATCCTACAGCGAGGAGCGGCCGCGTGCAGACACCTTTCTGCTTTTCCTGGGTAATTTTCTGAGGAGCACATTTCCAGAAGCAGGACTGCTTGACTAAAGGGCGCCAACACTTTTATACTCTTCATATGAATTTTCACCTCCGTCTCAAAGGGACCGTATTGTTGCCGAGTCCCCCAGCGCCCTTGTGCCTGTCTCACCGCGGTGCTGGAGATGTCATTAAAAGTGTCTATTCTTCTCGTGCATTAGGTACAAAATGATCTGATGCGATTCTCGCTGATATCATTTCCCCAGAAAATAGATGGCAGGTTTTTTTTTTTTTCCCCCTCCGATATGGTATTTTCACAGTTATTTTGATTAGACAGAACCATATGAAAGCGTCGAGATTTTGGCATATCTGCCCCTGCGGAGCTGGCAATTCCACATGGCTCAACCCAGAACCGAAGGTTTGAGGGGTGGGCTGCGACGGGCCGGCGAGGCAGCCGGGTCCAAATGACCATTTCACCTCCCGCCCTGGCAAGAGATCCTGAGGTCACCGTTCAACATGACAGTCAATTTTAGGAGATTAATTCTATCCCCGATCTGCTGGTTTCTTACAGGCTGGTGTCAGCCAAGCACGGGGGCAGTGGAGGTCTGCAGAGCGTCCGCTGTCGCAGGGGCCAGGAGGGCTGTGACGCTGGCATCTCCAGTAATTTGCCTGTTCTTCTCGAGCCCAGCCGGGTGGGCCCTGTCACAACTTCCCGTGGTTTTCCTGCTGGAAGGGTGTCACCGAGACACCTACCTTCTGCCATCTCTTCCCGAGCCAGGCCCTGCGACCCTCGGGGAGGGTTCTGGCCAGGTCTGGCCAGGTGGCCAGGCTTTGCTCTCAGACCAGCCCCTGTGTGGGGGTGACATGAGGATGGGAGTGAAAAGCAGAGAAGAAAAATGACGGGCGGGCGGCTGGCCAGAGCCCAGCCCGGGGCCGTGAGGCGTGCTGGGTTCTTTTTGGACCACTCCGGTTTAACGAACCCTTGGTGACACACCAATCTTGATTTGTTTTCTAAACGGCCTTAAAACACACACAACGTCACAGAATTTACCGTCACAAAATTTACCGTCGGAACCACTTTCAAGCGCCCACTTCAGCGGCACTCAGCACATCCTCATCGTCGTCTCCGTCATCGCCGTCTGTCCCCAGGACGTTTTCACCGTTCCAAACTGAACCTCTGTCCCCGTTAAATAAGAACACCACGTCCCCCGTCCCCTCGGCCCCTGGCAACCCCACTCCATCGCTGTCCCTATGGGTGTGACCGCTCTAGGACCTCGAGCGAGGGGAATCGCACGGCGTTTGTCCTTTTGCGGCTGGCTCACCTCGTCCGCAGGCCGCCCTCCAGATTCGGTCACGGAGCAGCAAGTGTCCGCATGGCTCTCCTCTCTAAGGCTGAGGATGTTCCCTGGTACAAATGGACCACATCTTGTCCGTCCGTCCATCCATCCATCTATCCAGCCGTGGACGCTGGGCCGCTGTGAATGTGCAAATATGAAGCTCATTTTAAAAATACGCATGACGTTGAGAGCACACTCCAGTCTCTCTCACACCGACCCCTGTCTTTGACCCCAGAGAGAGGTTTCCAGAGGAGAAACTGAGGCACAGTGGGCCGTGACATGCAGAGATGGGGGTGGGGCGTTCTGGCTCTTGCATTTCCCTCCCTCGGGCCGGTTATGCCGGGTCCCGGAGACCATCTCTGAGGCCAGCTGAAGGGAGGCCATCGCATGGGACAAGAGCCGCTGGTGGGCTAAGCATCAGGCAACACACTGCACATCCGTGTAGGCCCCTCCCTCCACAGCCAAGCACCCCAGACCCTTTGACCAAGGTTGGGGGTGCGGACCTCCAGTCCCACTTTCGTGTGGCCAGAGCCCCCCATTTACAGACGGGGCGCTGAGGCAGGTGGCCCCCCTGGAGGCTGGGTCAGCGCCTCCCCGCTCGGCCACTCTGTGAGTGAGAGGCAGGATGCGGCAACCAGCCCCTCGGGGGGTACCAACCACGAGCACGGGGACAGCTGCCAAGAGACTCTGATAATTGATGATCCCTCTGACTTCCGGTGCTTTTAATTTGATTGACCTGGCGCTTAGAGACGGGCTGGATCTGCGTGCGCGAGGGATCGGCCCACAAATCGGGCTCCCGCAGCTGCTCCCCAACCCCAGGAGCACTGAGTCTCCACCCAGGGCTATGAGGGGCCATCGGGGCCCTTCCTGCGGGTACGGGAAAACCCGAGGGGGGTGCTCTCCCATTCTGCAGGGGACAGCAGCACCCCCCTCCGCCGCCCGTATGGCCCCAGCTGCCTCTCAGAAGCTGAAGGAGGCCCTTCTGAGACTCGGACCCCTCACAGACCACCCCTGGCAGTGGGCTTAGGGTCAGGGAGGGGCCAGAGTGACCCCTCCATCCTCAGGCGCTCATGCGAGTACCAGGTTAGGGGGCAGGGGCAATTACCTGCCCCCCCACCCATCCCGTCCCTCTGTACACCCCTGTTGCCACTGCCCTGCCCCCAAGTCTTCTGCCTCCACCCACGGGAGGACACCAACGACCCCAGGTCACTAAATCTGACGGGCAGCCCTCTCACCCCTGTCCTCAGCCATCCTAGGCAGCTGACTGACCCCTCCCCTCCCTGGGCTTCATGCTGTCCTCCAGCCTCTTTGGGACCCTCCCAGACTTTTTCCGTAGGCCTTGCCTCCCGAGGGTCGGCCTGGGCGCCAGGCCCTCTCTTCCTCGCCATGCCCGCTTCGACCATGCTCGCCCTGCATTTAAACCTCACCTGCGTACCTGCGGCTCTCACGCCCCACCTGCTGCCCAGGCCTGAGCCCACACTCAGGGGCCCACCTGCCTCGTGGACCCCCCCCGCCCCCAAATACCGCCAGAATGACGTGTTCAGCACCTGCATCTCCGTATCCCCGACTCTGCGATCGGGGACCAAACCAGGAAGCGCCCACCAGCCTTCACTTACTGCCTCCTCCTCTCCGTGTCCAGGTAACCTCTAGTCTGGGAAATTCTGCACCCGCTCCTGCGGCCCCCTGGTGCCCTCAGCAGCCCCAGCCTCTCCCTCAGATTGCTCCCCAGGGCACTCGGGACCAAATCTTCTGGGCCCTGCGGGCTCCGCCCTGCCTCCCTGCTGGCCCCATAGCCTTCTTCCTGATGCGGAGGACACCGGGGCAGACGTGGGTCAAGAGCTGCTTCCAGACACAGCCTGCAACGCCCAGTGGTCAGGTCCTGTCGTTACCTCTGCATCTCTGATGAAGGATTAGGAAAGGCATTGTGGGAAGAAGGAGCGGCACCCACAAAGGCCTGTGCTCAGCAGGGGAGATCAGGGTGGGTGACAGGCAGCTCCCTGCGGGGAGGCCAGAGGGCCCAGGGGGGCTGGGGAAGGGCGGCTAGTGCTGAGGGCCTCGTTGAGTCACGTGAGCGGGGCAGCCTTTATCTGGACAGCCACAGGGGCTGTGCCAGGTCTGAAGCCTGAGGAAAGATGCCCAAGAGAGACAGGAAGTGGCTTCTGGCCGAGGTCGCCTGTGCCCGGCCTCAGTGCCTTCCGCTTTCCCACAAGGCTGCTGGCCAAGGTTGCTCAGGCCACTGTGCACTTTTTTACGAGCCTGGAGGTTTGTAAAAATTATTAGTTGGTGGAAACTCGAGGGCTGCTGGCCAGCCCTCTGTGGTGGCGGTGGCAGCTTGCCCACGGGACACCCGCATGGCCTCTGGAAGTGGCAGGGATGGGAGCTTCAGGTCCAGAGGCTCCCTATCATGGGACATTTACCTCTGGATGGAGACGCAGTCCCCACGACACTGAGACCTCCAGGGCAGGGACCAGGCTGGTGGCCTTGCAGGAAGGGGCCGCTTCAAAACAGCATGGCCCTTGCCATGGAGACACTGGTGTGACTCGTGGACGCAGGTTTGACTCCCAGGCATGCAAGTACCTAGCCACGTGGCTGGGGACAGTAACAGTGAGACCCAGTGAACACCCGCTGGCCCTGGGCTCTGAGCTGGGCCCTTCCATGAACTAAGTCGCTTGTCAGCAGTGCTGGAAGGCGGGAGCCATGATCATCTGCTGCATCTAGTCACCCCCTCCCCGATGGCGAGAGGAGGGGACGGGGCGCCCACTTCCTCGTGTGGCATAAGAGCAGCGCCCGCCCAGCGCCCTGGCAGGTCAGCGGCCGAGGAAGCCGCGCCGTCTTGCCTCTCCCACCGCGAGCCCCCGGGGCGGGCCGGCTCCTCTCCAGCCTGCCGCCTTCTCTCAGCAGAAAGGAATGTGCAGGCACAGCCATCTCTGGAAACACCCGGGGTCTGCAGAGCGAGCGGGCCGGGGTCAGCTGTGCGGAGCTGTGGCCCCCGGGCCCCCGGGCGCGGCTGGCTCCCTGGAACAGCTAGCAGCACGGGCCGGGGTCCCCTCCCTCTGTGCTCACCCCTGCACCAGTGAGCACGGATCCGAGGGCCAGGGGCCTCATCTTCTCTGGCTTCGCTGAGAGGTTCTCAGGAAATGAGGGAGGATGCAGGGAGGGCGGGGGGAGGGGGATGGAAGTCCATGTCTCTGTCCAGATGGCGGGACCACGTGCAAGGGGGCACGCGGGAGTCGGGAGGCCTCGCTCCCCTCTCGGCCTTGCCACTGACGCCCCTGAGACCTGAGACGGGGCCCCCCCCCTGGGCCTCAGTTTCTCCAAGCCGGATGTGCTGTCCTCCTGCTTCATCCGCCAGAATGACCAACGTCACTCTGTGCGACGGGGCCCTCAGAAAAGGGTGCTGGTGGCCAGGGTTCCCTAGCTCGGTTCAGTGAGAGGTCGACGACAGAGGTCAGAGGGTCAGCTCGCCTCCTCTGGATGCCCTGGGCCCCAACAGTAGTTCTAGAAAGTTCTTTCCCACGGGCTCCCAGTGCGGTAGTGAGCTCTCTAGCCCTGGAGGCGAGCGAGCTTCTGTGTCGACAGACTCTGGGGTTCTGTGTGTGCCCTGCAGCCTGGGCGGCCCTCGGAGGGGCTGAAGGGAGTGAGGTGGCCCTTACGGGGTCGTGAGGCCTGCGCCGTCCACTTGGAGCAGGGACTTTCATGCTCCTGGCGATGGGCCACTCCCCTGACCTCCAGGCTGTGAATGCGGGGGCCTCAGGCCCCTGGTCTTTCCTGCTCCAGCTCGGCCTGTGCCCGAGACCCAGCGTCACCCGCACTCCTCAGAGCGGCCCTCGAGACCTCGACCTTCAGACACCCCCTCAGCATTCCTGCCTCAGTTTCCCTCTTGTACCTGCAACGCCCTCTCCACTCACCCCTTCCCACGTGGCCCGAGTTCTCCCACTGTCCTCAGAGCCACCCCAGGATTCATCAGAACGAGCCCCTCTTTCCCGGCACCGGGATGAGGGTTTGTCAGGCTGTCACCGCCACCTCCAGGACCCCCCGGACGGGCAGGAGGGACCCTCCCCCTTTGCAGACAGGATCCCCCAGGCCCAGAGGCCTGCAGCGCCCTGCCGGAGGCCACGTGGCAAGGCTGAGGCAGAGGGAAGCCAAGCACGCTGGCCCGGGCCCCAGCCCTGGGCCCCAGCTCCCCGGGCCCCGCCCCCGCCCAGCTGCCGGGGCCTAATCCAGGCCTGTGGGAAGAGGACGTGGCTGGCGGGGACGGGAGGCCCCCAGTGCCTCTGGGACGCCTTGATGCTGCAGATGCGGCCCTGGGCCCCTGCCTTGGGCGGGTTCGACGAACTTGCTAAATTGCAATTCTCCGCGGCTTAGGGAGCTGGGCTCCTGCCAGCGCCTGCATTAAACTCAGCAGCTGCAGGCCTCGAGAGCCAAGGGGTGGAGGCCTGGCCAGGCAGGGGGCTCGGGGGCCTCCAGACTTCCAGGCCCTCCGCCCTGGGGCCCAGGAGCTCAGGAAGGGCCTGCAGTTCCTTGGGGGTGCTGATCAGAGCCACATGGGAGGGAGGGGCCCACAGGCCCAGCCAAGTAAGGCCATCCATCCAGAGAATAAACGTCCCCAGGATTCTGTAGACCGGAGTGGGGAGCGAACGCTGTGCGCTCGCCCTGTGTCGAGGGCGGGCAGTGGGGTTTGCCTCCCGCCCCAGGCAGGGGCTATGCCCACCACACTCTGGGCTGGGCTGCCTAGACCCACGTTCCTCCCAGCTGGACACAGCACCTCCTCCACGCCGCCTGTGGGTCCAGCTCGAGGGCGAGGGGCTCCCTTCAGGCAGCAGGCCATGAAGGGGCCTGGGCATGAGACCCCGGCTCTGAGAGGATGGGCCTGTGCTGAGCTCCCCCGGGGACACTCAGCACGGGGCGCTGTGCCAGGCTGAAGGCACACGGGGTCCACAGTTTCGAAGGCCTGCAAACTTCACTTTGCAAACTGAGGGGTCACCGCTCCGTCAACACAGTTGTCCCTGGCATGGGGCAGACAGACCCTGTGGATGTCACTGTCACTGGGCTGCTGGGTGACTTTGGAAAAGTTAGTCCCCCTAAAAGAGCAGAGGCAGTATGAGGGTCGGTGAGGAAGTACGGGGTGTGCTGGACGCACAGTAGGCCTGCGACAGGGGAAGGCTTCTGGGTCGGAGTCTTCCCGCCCCCAGGAGAAGCAGCAGATGTTTCTGGCACAGGAACCTCAGGCCGAATCCTGTGCTCCAGACAATAAATTTCCACACACGTACACAGAGAGCAGTGTCTCTGCTTCCGGCTGCCTCGGCTCCTAGAATAGCTGCCTTTTAATTACATGGAAAGGTCACCAGAAAAAAAAGGAAGAAATGAAAAGCCAGTGTCTTGCTAGAAACTTCTTCCCCAAGCCTAGAACTTTGCAACAAAGTAACAGAGAGCCGAGGAGAGGGTGGAGGCGGGGTGCCACCGGGTGGGATTCGTGGGTGCCCAGGCCTCCGGTTCTCCACCCCTCAAGTGGGTTGGCAGGTCCTGGAGCCTACGGAAGCCTTCCTCCACCGAGGGCGGCCACCGGCTGGCAGCGGGCTGGGCACTGGGGACAGTGAGCAAAGCGGCTCCAGTCCCACGGGCTTACAGTCTAGTGCGGGGGGTGGGTGACACATATGAACCAATAAACACACGGATTTGGCATCTCAGCAGTGGTGAGTGTTGCCGGCCTGGAGCTGCCTCCGTCGGAGAAACCAAGGAAGGCTTCTCGAAGGAAGCTGCACAGGAGCTTAGAGATAGAGTGGGCAGGAGCAGAGGAGAGGAAGGCGTCTGAGCTGGGCACGATGGAAAGCCCAGAAGAACAGCAAACTGTTCCCAACCAGCCGAACCAAGGGCAGCTCGCCCCCCGCCCCTCCTCTGCGGTCCTGCCTCCCACCTTTGCTACGCTGTTCCCCTACCCAGAATGCCTTTCCAGGACAGAGCCGTCACAAGCCCTGGGTCTTTCTCTGCTTTTCCAAGCCACAGAGAACCACAGTCGGAAGGGCGCTTCCTCCTCCAGGGGCTCCGCCCGCCCACTCGGAAGCCCCGGGACCCTCAGCTTCCCCAGAATTGCTGGTGGCGTCATCGGCAACTCCTTCATCCTCAACCGCGCCCCCAGCATCGACCTCAGGTGTGCGTGGAACACATGGTCGCACAGTCCCACGGTCCCACGGCCGATCTCACGAGATTTGGGGAGATGAGTCTATAACGATTTCATCAGAGCCGGATAGACTCCTTTCTCCTCTCTGAAATGGATTTACTGATCCAATTGACCGAATTAATATCATCCCTTCACCCCCACAGCTGAGACTAGTCTCTTACTTAAAAAACACACATTAAAAAGTCACCAAGTCATCTCCGCGGTGGACAAGACCGCCACCCAAACACGTGTGCACAGGCCGGGGCAGGACGGCCCCAGCACAGTCCCAGAGTCTCCGGGCAAGGGCTCGGGGACTTCAGTGTCCTTCTTGGAGCTCTTGCATGTTTCTGCCGATTCCACTGTGAAATGATTTCTCCTACGATCAGGAAAAAAAGATAACATTTTTAATAAAAAGATGATGCATCGATATCACTAATTACAGCTTGGAATTTTAAAAAGCCCCTAGCGTCCCCTCCCGTTCCCACTCCGCAAGTGACAGGGTCCCTGGCCACCCTGGTTCCAGGCGGACCTGTCCGCACACGGCCATGCACGCCTGGGCAGGGCAGCGGGTCTCCTGGTCAGTTCACTTAACGTTACTGATAAGCGTCTCTTTCTTAAGATTTCATAAGGATGGTGGCCGAGGGCCGCGGCATCTTCCTGCAAGCGGCCCTCATTCTTGCTTTAAATGTGGGCAGGGAGCCGCAGCCCGCCGAGCTGTTAGGGGGCCGTGACTGACGGGTCTCTCAGCCTGGCCAGTGTGGCAGCTCGCCCCTGGAGAGCGTATTGGCCTTATTAATCCCGAGTACCTGTCCAGCCTGAGAACTGACTGTGCCCTGTACCCAGAGCTGGCCTCTCCGCCGCTCCTGCTGCTCTCCAAACCCAGTGGGGTGCAGCGCGGAGCCCAGCCAGGGGCCTTGGGTCACGTCCGGGCCCGAGTCCCCCTGGCACTCGGAGTCCTCTCAGCTTGGTCTGCTGCCCACCTCAGGCTGCGTCTACCGTTTTCCCCGTTGGCCTTAGGGGACACCCTCACGGCACGACCCGGGCCCCTGTGCACACGGATGTGCCAGCAGCTCTCTGACCAGCCTCTTCCTCGTTTCCCCAGGACTCCCCTCCCAGGCCAATGGCAGGCCACGCCTTATGCAAGGGACCCCTTGGCCCTGGGACAGAGCCTCCCAAAGAGCTGGAGGCAGGAAGAGACTAGGGCCAACAGGCCAGTTTCTCTTCTTTCCCCAGACCTCGCTCCTCCACCATTTTGTCCCGTCTTATAATAATAGGGCACCAGCATCTATCCTGCGGCCGAGCCGGGTGCCGCGCCTGCACCCCGGCCCCCCCTTGCCTGCTGTGGACGTGAGCCAGCAGCGCAGCAAATGCTTCCTGCATCCTCCACCCTCCCTCCGCCAGGATGGGACCCGCAGCCCGCCTGCTCCCTCATCTCTGCGCTCAGGGGAAGCATGTTAAAATGCCAGCGTGATCACGCCCCACTTCAAAATAAATAGCTTAACATCGCCCTTGGGACAAGGCCCAAGGCCCTCACCACGTCAAACCTGTCCACCCTCTGGCCCTCACCCTCCAGCCTCCATCTCAGAGGTCCGGACGCCCAGTTTCCCCTGCCCAGTGGGCTCCCCCCAGCCAGGCTTTTTCCTGTGAGTCTCAGTGGAGACAGCTCTTCCTTCCTCCAGGAAGCCTGTCCCAGTGCCTTTCCCAGGGCTAGGAGAGGGACCCTCATCAAAATAGGAGCGTTCACAGTGTCATTTCCCAGGGACAGGACCGTCTGCCCTCCAGACCAGCAGCTTCTTAAAAGTCAGTGACCTCCACCAGGGTCCGAGCACCAGTGGGTCCTCAGGACACATCCGAGAAAAGTTGGACAGAGAGAGGGGACGAGGAAGGGAGAGACGGCTTGCCCTGGCTCACAAGGACTAATTGTCAAGCAAGCCTGTGAGTTGGCTGTTGAACCTCGGGCAGCTCGAATCCAGCCGTGGTGGGAGTATTTACACCAGGGAAATTGGCAGATGCTGCAAATCAGGCGTTTTATTTCCCAGAGAACCCGTTTACTAGCTCGCCACCGACTGAATTACCAATTGTGCCCACGCCGGCCCCAATTTCAACGAGGAGTCATGAACTCACAGACTGGAAAGGATCCTGAGGCATCAGCCTCCCCTGCCACCCATCCACGCACCTCACTCAGCCATTCAACAAACAGCGTCTGACCGCCTCCCAGCTCGGGCTCCGTGCTGGGCTGGAGCTTGCAGTCTGACGGGGGGTGCTTTGACCAAGGGATGGCCAAGGTCAAGGGTGGGGCATGGAGGAGGGAGTGTCACTTCTGGGGCACTTCCTGAGGACAGGGAGGGGGAAACCCTGCAATGTTGTTAACATGTTCAGATTTCTCTGTGGACCAGTCCGTGGCCCACACTCAGCCCTTATAAATTAGGACTGAGCCTGCAGGTCAGTTACAGCAAACCCAGCTGACATCGGCTTCCACAAACGAAGCTTTTTCCTCACTTAGCAAGGAGCCTGGAGGCCGGCGGTGCTGGTGTTACATCCTCCTAGGCCTGAGGTCTTTCCATCCCTCTCAGCCCATCAGAGCCTGCGGGAGGGAGTGGAGAGGGGCAGGTGAGCCTGTCTTGTCACCTGTTATTAAGGGTCTTGACTGGGGACGAGCTGCTTCTGAGCCCCAGCCCACCCCTGGGCCAGGCACAGAGTGTTCGTGTGAACTGAACAAATGGCATAGTTATCAGTGGAGCCAGGCGGGGGGGTGCCTGGCAGGGGGAGCCGCGGCTGCCTCTCCGCCTGAGGAGCGAGATAATGCTGCGTCCTCACCTCTCTGCTGCCTAATGAGCTACATCCTTGCTGCCCGAGCTGCTACCTGGCAGTTGGTCGGGAGCTACAGAAGCCCATTAACCTTTTCAGTTCTCTCAAAGAGCACGTTTGCCAGAGGATGAGCGATCTCTGCTCCGGGCAGGCTGGCCCGGGCCCCTTTCTTCATCTCTCGGGCTCTGTTCAGATTCCGCTTCCTCTCGGAGGCTGTCAGGATCGCTCCCTCCGGTTTTACCTCGCTCCGGCCACCCCTTACTACATCATCCTGTCTTACTTTCTCCAAGGCACTGCTCCCCTCACTCTGCGGAGTGACCTTGGGTGTCAACACGCGTATTCTCTGTCTTCTTCTAGAAGAGAAGCTTGAGGAGAGCCAGCTCCTTACCTCCCTTGCTCTACAGCATGCCCTCAGTGCTTGTAAGCGCACAGTAGGGCCTCAAGAAACACTCGTTAAACAAATCGTTGATGGACCTGTCTCTCAGGGTGTCGTGGCTTTCTTGTGACAGTGCACGCTAAGGGCGCCCGGCACATAGTAGGTGCTCAACACAACGCCCGCTCACATGAGGGTGCGTGCAGCATCATTTTCTTGTCCAGCCCCTCCCCCTATTTTCTGAGTAAGGCGACGGCAGCCCAGAGAGGAGCAGGAAGAAGGTCGCACAGCACCCCCTGGCCGGGAGAACCCGGCCTCCTCCGTCTTCATTTCTCCAGCCGTAGCTCACGGCCTGGAAGAGCCAGCCTGGCGGTTTCGAAATAACAGAGGGAGAAGTTACAGCTCTCCTGTCCCTCGGGAAACATTCATTCCAACGCCAGGCACCTGTCCCCAAAGCTTCAGGATCTGGGGATCAAATCACGGTCCCGTCTTCGCCGTCGCCACGCTTCGCTGTCTCAGAGGCAGGTTCTCAGGTAAAGTATTGCCATCGCCATGCACAGCGGCACCCGAGTCATCGCGCTCGACACAGCACAAGCGGGACACGGCGTCGCCCATCAGGGTTTTAAATGAGGACGTTAAGGAAACAAAACGCAGAGCCAGGAAGCGGTCCTGGTGACGGGAGCTCAAAGTAATTGCTTTGCCTCCGAAAGCCAGGCCGCTCCGCCGCTGCGGGGGTGGGGGCGGGGGCAGCCTCCCCACCCCCCTCCCTCATCCCAACACGCGGACTTTTGAATATTAAGTAAAGTTTTATTTATGGTTCTTCTTGCAGGCTTATGACTCTCCAGCGAGACGGGAATAATAACAAACCCTCTCACACCAAAGTTAGGCTATAAAAAAATAATTAAGGAAAAATTTCCCTGCAGTACGGGCGGCTGGGAGGCCAGCCCTCTGCAAACTCTGTGTGGCCTTTCTGATGAAAGCAAATTGCTCCTGGGCTGGAAGGGGCGGCGTGCTGGGCCCCGAAGAGTCAATCTGCTTCTCCCCTTTCTGCCACCGTCCCAAAATGGGCCCCGGGGAGGTGGCAGGGCCGGCTACACCCCAGGAGAGGCCCGGCCCTGGCTGGGTCCTGCCCGCCTCCTTGCCTGTGAGTGAGCCGAAGAGATGGATTTCTTCTCTGCAGAAAGTGAGAAATGAACTTATAACTGATGGCGAGAGGATCACGAGCTGCTCGTGAGCAAGTGGCAGACTGTTCGATCGGCCGCGTTCTGCCAGGCGAGGAACTGGGACAGATCGGTTCCACGCAGCCGAAGAGCAAGATCGGGGTGCCAGGTGCGGGCGGAGCTCTGACTTGGGCCCAGGACCTGAGGCCGGGGTGGCGGAACTGTCGAGGGGCCCGTCGGAGGTCTGCCACCGTCCCAGGAGGAGGCGCGTGTTTGTGCTTCCAGGTGGGTACACTCCGACCTCGACAGGCAGCACCGCTTCCCGGGCCCCGCCCCGTGCCAGGCACCAGGCAAAGCGAATGCCTGCCTGAGTCATCACCACTCATCCTCACAATGACCCTCTCGGGTCGTCGCTGTCCCCACGCAGGCAGCCGAGGCTCAGAGAACCGCAGGGCTCCTCACGAAGCTGTTGTGGGTTACAAGGCTGACCAGGAGCCGCGCTCTGAATTTCTCAGTGAGAAACGGGGTGCTCGACAGAAACGAGGCATTCCCCCTAGATTTCCTCCCTCTCTGATGGCTGTCACGCAATCTTCTGACATCGGCCAGGGTCTCTGTGGATATTCACACTCCTACACGTTCCTAAAATTTCATTTCCTAGATGGTATTGCGCATCTACTTCTGGGTACCGGGTAAATAAATTCAGGCAATAAATATTTACCAGCAGACAGCCCTATGCTCGGCAAGGGGGACGTGCCAGGAGCAAGACAGACACGGTGCACTGCGAAGGACGGCGGCAGAAGTGGGCGTGGAACAGTGTGACAGGCAGAGGGAACAACGCACGCAGAGATCCTGCGTCCGGAAGGAATAGCCCCCCGCGGCTCCTCTTGCACTGGGTAGCGGCCAGCACTTAACATTCTATTTTTGCACGAGTATGTTGTGTGTATGGGGGTGGGGATAACACATTAATATATTCGACTGACATTTATTGAGCCCCATTCCACGCCAGCCTCTGTGCTCGGTGGGAGAAGGCAGCAGTGAACACACCGGAAGCCAGCCCTCCGGAATCACAGCCCTTATCAGACTTAAAAGCCCTCGGTGGGCCTCCCGGATGAAGGCTGCATTCCCAGAGTTCCAGAACTGTGGGTCTGGCTTCCTCCTCACCCTAACATGCAGTTTCCTCCGTGAGGAATGCTCTTTCTCATCTTATTCGACCGTCAGACTTCCCTCTACCCATCCGAAACAAACTCCAACGTACACACAACCCACACAAGAGACACACTCAAGTGACCAGGGAGACTGGGCCCCACAGGGCACCTACTTGCTAAGGCCACGCTACTAAGACCGGGAGATACAGCAGCCCTGCTAACAAATAAGCACAGGGAGGCAGCCAAAATGGGGAGACAAAGAGACATGTCCCAGATGAAGAACAGAATAAAGCTCCAGAAAAAGAACTAAACAAGATGGAGACGAGAGATCTACCGGATGCGGAGTTCAAAACGCCGGTTCTAAGGATGCTCAGTGGACTTAGGGGAAGAGTAGAGGAACTCAGTGAGAACTTTACCAAAGAACTAGAAAACATCAAAAAAAAAAACGGTTGGAAATGAAGAATACGATAACTAAAATGATGAATACATTAGTGGGAATCAACAGTAGCTTAGATGAAGCAGAAGATCAAATCAGGTAGTAGAAAACACCCAGCCAGAGCAGCAACAAGAAAAAATAATCCAAAAAAATGAGGACAGTTTAGAGGGCCTCTGGGACGACATCAGGCGTACCAATATCTGCATCACAGGGTACCAGAAGGAGGAGAGAGAGCGAGGAATTAAAAACCTATTTGAAGAAATAATGACGAAAAACTTCCCTAATCTGATGAAAGGAGTAGACATACAAGCCCTTTACAGCAGCACAGAGTCCCAAACAAGATGAACCCAAAGAGGCCCGCGCCGAGACTCATCATAATTAAAATGCCAAAGGCTAAAGACAAGGAGAGACTATTAAAAACAGCAAGAGAAAAGCAGTTAGCTACCTATGAGAGAGCTCCCATAAGACTGTCAGCTGATTTCTCAACAGAAACTTTGCAGGCCAGAAGGGATTGGCATGAAATATTCGAAGCAGTGAAAATCGAGGACCTACAACCAAGATTACTCTACCCAGCAAAGCTATCATTTAGAATCGAAGGAGGGATAGTTTCCCAGACAGGAAAAAGCTAAAGGAGTTCATCACCACCAAACCAGTATTACAGGAAATGTTGGAGGAACTTCTTTAAGAAGAAGAATTTTAAAAAAAAAGATAAAAAAATGAGAATAATAAAATGGTAGTAACCACGTATCTATCGATAATTACTTTAATGTGAATGGATGAAACGCTCCAATCAAAAGACCTAGAGTGGCTAAATGGATAAGAAAACAAGACCTTACATCTGCTGCCTACGAGAGACCCGCTTCAGATCGAAGGACACGCACAGACTGCAAGCGAAGGAATGGGAAAAGATGCTTCATGAAAACGGAAATGCATGAAGCTGGGAAGCAATACTTACGCCGGACAAAATACTTTCAAACAAAGGCCATAACAAGAGGCAAAGGAGAACCCAGTCATCCCACTTCTGGATATTCATTCGAAGAAACCCAAAATACTACTTCAAAAGGACATATGCACCCACGTGTTCATTCACAGTAGCCACAATGTGGGGGCTACCTGGGTGTCCGGCAATGGACGATGGATAAAGAAGAGGTGGCACAGATATACGATATTCGATAGAATGTTCTTCAGTCATAAAAAAGAATGAAATCTTGCCATGTGCAACCACATAGATAGACCTAGAGGGCACTGTGCTGACTGAAGTTAAGTCAGACCGAGAAAGACAAATTCCATATGATTTCGCTACAAAAGAAACGAACAAACCAGAAACAAACTCACAGATCCTGAGAACGTTTTGATGATCGCCAGACGGGAGTGGGTAAAAAAGGTAAAGGGATTACGAAGTTCAAATTAGTAGTTACAATATAGTCACAGGGATGTAAAGTACAGCACAGGGAACATAGTCGATAATATTGTCATATAGTCGATAATATGGTGTCAACTGGATTCTGGGCTTCAGGGCGATCACTTCATAAGTTATATAAATGCCTAATCACTATGTTGTACACCTGAAACTAATATAATATTGCACATCAAATGTAATCGAAAAATGAAAAAATTCTTTTAAAAAATAGATTAAAAAAAACCCAACGTCACCTCCTCCGGGAAGCCTCCCTTCAATTACTCAGACTAAGCAGTTGCCCCTGCTTCGTCCTCTCCATCTAGCTGAGATGTTTCCATGGCTTCCTCCCCAGGACTGTAGGATAAAGCTGTTTGTAGGTAGAAAAAGAAGACTAAGAATTTGAAGCGGGGACGGAGCCGGAGTCAGGGCAAGGGGGCGCCGTCAGAGGGGCCGGTGTCCCCCAGCAGTGAGCTTGCTCTTGCATCCGCACAGAGCCTGGCGCCTGGCAGGTGTAAATAACTGTTGCTGGGGGTGGGGTAGCTGCATGAGCGAAGACCCCAGAAAGACACCTTTCTCCCAAATGCTTCGCTTTCGGTCACGGACCTCCTGCTGGAAAAACGTTCTTTCACAGGGGACTTTGTGACAAGTCTGGACCTCCGCAGAGGAAAGCCATTAAAGCAGACACAGCCATGGAGGCCTCAGCCCCGGTCTGTGCAGCCCATGACGTAGGGCCAGTTTACGAGACTGAAATTCCAGGAACCAGGCATAGACAGGAAGCTGGCGTGGAGTGACAAGCGGGCTTGGGGCAGCGGTCCCACGCTCGATGACCAGGTCATCTCTCCCTCCTCTCAGGCCCGAGCAAACCGCTGGGACACAGCCAGACCCCTCGGCCAAGACCCCCGCTCACCTGACTCACACGAGGAGTGAGAGCTAGCTCCTCAGAGGCCCTGCAGCCGCCCTACAGTGCCCCCCACAAAGTGCACCGCCCAACAGAGGGAGCTCGGGGGTCAGGGGTGAATTCTGCATGTGCACAACACCCACATGCAAAGTCAGCCTTCTGGAAAAGCTCTCGGCCTGTGGTGGCGGCACCCACTCAGAATCCTCAGGGACGGGCCCACGGGGCACTGGGCCTCCCCAGACCCTCTGCCTGGGTTCTGCCCAGAGCACCCTAGCTTCCCAGGGGTACAGCTGGCACCCGAAAATGCAGCTGAAGGCTCCCACACAGACAGACACCAGGGGCCCGGGGCATCTGGGGATATGAGCAGAGGTCTGAACCCACAGCCCGGGATTGTAGGGTTGAGGAGCCAGGGCAGGACTCTGCAACCCGCACCAACCACCAGCATCTATGGGACTTGGTCCCCAATAGAAGGGGCACCTCCAGGGTCTAGCAAGGAAGTGCGGGGGCTTCTGCCTATGGCTGAGACAATCTTTCCTGCTGGAGGCCACTCCAAGGGGCAGAGAATTCCAGGCCTGGATGTGCAGGGGTGCAGGGCACCCTAGGGGTGTTACGACACTGGGGTCAGGAGACCTGGTGCGCACTAACCGGGCCAAGCGTGGGAGCTGGCACCACGTTGGCCAGCTGGTCGCAGTCTGCATTGTGCTGGAGGGAGGGGAAGGGGCCTGCCAGAGTTCCAGCCCAGATCAGGCAGCCTGGTGACAGGCTTCGTGCCAAGTGGCCATTTCACCTCCCCTTTACGTGACTGAGGTGTCCCCACCCACCATGGCTTTGGACACAGGGCCAAGCCCGTTCCTCCCGGTCATGATCCATGTGTGTGCGAGGGGCAGGAAGGCAGAGCGAGAGGGGGTGCCTGTCAGTGCGAGGGCGTGGAGCGCCCCGTCCCAGCAGGGTGCCGTGAAGAGCTGGTCGTCGCCTGGGGGGCCTCCCCCTCCGAAGCCTGCCTCTAGCAGTCTTTCTCACACCCACTGTCGCCTGCTCCCTTTCGAGCAACCCCCACCCCAGTGACAGCGCTCTCACACGCCTTGCCCTGGAGCCTGCATCGGGGCAGCCAGGAGCCCCCGCCCCCCGCCCAACCCTGCGCCAGGCCCATTGCGGGTGACACCCAGTTGTGGACACAACGGGCCAGGTGTTCAGGGCAGGCTGGATGGGACACGGGAAGATCCGGCAGAGGCACTTCAGGTCCTGAGGGCCAAGGGACCCCACCCGGGGGGGGCCCGGCTGCCTGGCGCTGCCAGCGGTAGAGTTTCTGCGATATGAGACCAGGCATCAGTTTTGGGGCAACAAGGGAGCACTAATCCCAGCCAGGGAACATTCGATCCTTTGGCGAGGAGTGTGGGTACACTTCCTGCCTGCTGGGCATGCCGCGGCTCCCCATCTGCCCGTGGCTAATGGATGCGCCTCGGGAAGGCATGGAGAATCTGGTCTCTGGGCCATGGGTAGGTGACCGGGGACATCTCGGGCAGGGTACCAGGCCACCCCTTCTTAAGAACCATGTGGATGTCCGTGTCCAGCTCAGACCAGGACGGTGAGCCCCGCCCTCCTCATTTCCCACATGGGCCAGGCTCGCCTCTCCCCCCGCCCCGGCTGCTGAACCAATGAGTCTGACTTTAAACCTGGTGGCTTTAAAGCATAATCCTTCGAACATGCTCTCACACACGTGCCTAAAACCCACAAAACAGACCAAAATGGCCCAGGTGGTCTGGGGCCATCCAGGTGACCAGGCGACGTGGAGCCCTGGGTGGGTGCTGGGGATCAGGGCGTTTGCCATCGTCCTTAGATATGTCACTGCATCTCTCAGAGCCTCAGTTTCTTTATCCAGGAAATGGAAATGACATCTTCTTCCTGGTGCAGGTGACATCAATGTCACGCGCACATGCACTTCTCCAGTGTCTCACAAGCGTGACTGTGTCCTTGGCCTCCCCGAGCTTGCTTTTCTCGTCTGTGAGAGCTGCTGGAGAGCTGCTATGCTGTTCGGATCGGTGACGGTGACGGTGACGGTGACAGTGGTCGCTGTCCTTGCAGGCTGCTGGGGGCGGGGGGCACGAGGGGGTAGAGGTGGAGGAGGCGGCCTGGGGCGGCGTGAGAGCACCCTCAGCACCTTCCAGCAGCCCGGCTCTCCTCACGCCCCCTCAGAGCCCTTGAGACCCAGGCCGCGGCGGTCTGTTAGCCGTTGGCACAGTCTCCACTTACTCCCCCAGTTCCTTCCTGTGTCTCACGATGGGAGGCTCAACCCAAGAAAGAGCTTCATACGCCCAAGGCCGCGTCATGGATGGGGGCCATTCTGACCTCGAGCTCTTTTTCTCCAGCAATAACATAAGGAGGACGCCAGCCTGTCTGACCCCAGAATCTATCACCCTGCGATGCCCGCCTGGGTGGCCGTTCTCTTCACCCCAAAACCCAGAGCTGTTGAGATAACGAGACCAACTTGTTAGAGAGAGGCGGGGGAGGGGGAGGCACAGGAATTCTCCATGGCAGGAGCTTGTGGGGAGCATTCTGGTCTCTGGATGGGGGCCAGGGGCACAGCAATTCTCCCCAAGCCTCAGGTCCCCCGTGTGCAGTGGGAGTCCCCGAGGCCCCTAGGAGAAGGCAGAGGAAGGGCTGGGGGCCTCGGGGACTCCCACTGCACACAGTGGGGGCCTCGGCCAAACTGGTTTTATCATGCTCCTTCCCTCCCTCACTGGCTTTGCCCAGCTTGACGGGATCCGAGAGCTTGTGTCACTAAAGCACAAATATTTACAGTCATTTATGAGATGGATGGTCTACACCCGTTGCCCCTGTGTTCCCAGGCATGAGAATCGCCTGGGCAGCTTGTCCCAGACACAGAGGCAGGGTCCTTCCTGCCTCTGCTGCACCAGAATTCCCAGGGCTGGGGCTGGAGCTGGAGCTGGAGGGCGGGAGTCTTTTTTAGTTTCCCAGATGATTCTTCTACAGCCAGTGGGAAGACCCACCCACACACACATACACAGGACCCCCAAGTCTACACTCTACCATAAACCCGGGGAAGAGTAGCAGGGAAACCACAGGCATGGGATCCGGTGTCCTGGACAAGCCCTGGCTGCCCCACAACTTCCTCTCTGGGAGGATTTGGTCGGTCACCTCTCCAGGCCTGGTCCCTCTGCCTCGAGAGCCAGCCCCGTACCACCAGACTACGATGGGACCATCCTTTCTCCCACCTTCCCGCTCTTCCCCTATAGCTCTTTGTCTCTGTACCACGTCAAGGCACTCGGCACCCAGAGGGCTGCTTCCCACGGAACATGAGCCACCGACCGCCACCACCACCAGCTCGCACCTCATCTGCCCCGGATGAGTCTGTAACCTCATTTGATTCCCACTGAACCAGCGCTGAGGCCATCCATCACCCTGCCCACTTTCCCGGTCACTAAACCGAGCCTCACAGGGCCGAAACCTGGCGGAGTTTGCAACTCTGCTCCCCAGACTCCGACAATGTCACCCGCCTGAAGGCAGGTCCCTGACCTCACCGCTCGCCCTCCCTCCACCCTCTCTTCCTCCCACAAACAGTTGTTCAAGGCCGTCTGTGTGCCAGGCATTGTCCCCGGTGCCAGGGGCGTGCAGATGAATCGGACACGGCCTGCCAGGGGAGACAGATGCCGAAGCAAATGCTCGCGGGATAGGGTGGCAGGAGAACAGAAGCAAATTCAGGATATGATTCAGAAGGGGCCGCACAGAGGGACGGGGCACCGCTCCGGCAGTGGGGGCCGGGAGATGCCACGGGAAAGGAAGGAAGGCCGGCTTCCTGCGGCCCCCGGCGCACAGCGGAGCCGCGCGCGGCCCGGAGGACAATGCAAGCTCTCGGAGCCTGTTCCTTTCTCATCTCGCTTTGCTGAAACCCCATAACCCCACGACTCCACCGGGCGCATCTGTTTATGTGCTCATGGAATCTGCACTGACAATATACTTGTTTAATTTCCAGCGAGAGGGGGGAGATTCGTCAGCGTCAGGGCTACGTCTTGCATAAAACATTTTGATTAAACTCCGCTGGCCAGAGAGTTCCGTGCCCCGTCACACTTAGAGAAAGCTCGATGACTCCTAATTGGAGTCACTCTGTCGCAGGCGTGTTCGCCATTTACCGTTCGTTTCTTGCCAGATGTTGCCGGATGTAAATTTCTCCCCCAGAAGAGAACCCAGGGTGTCCCGGGAGAGGCGTTAACTCGCGTGGGCCACGGGAGACCCCTGCACGCACGGCTGGAGGGGAGCCAGTGTCCTACAGGGAGGCCGGGAAGAGACCGTCCTGTCTACAGTGTCCTGGAGGGAATAATTAAAAACATGGGACTGGCAGAGTGCCTCAGCTCCCTCGGCCGCCCCATAGGTGTGGAGGCCCCACTTGGAGCCAGCGACAGCATGCCTGCCAGCAGAGCCTGAGACGCTGAGGTTATTGTGCTAGCCTGCTGAGGGCTGAGGCCATCCTTGGCCTTGCAGGAGGGGCCGGCGGAGGGGACATGGCTAGGAGTGAGCGCGAGGCCTCGCTCAGCCTGTAGATGGGGCAGCAAAATCGCTGGGCGGGCCCGGGATGGAGCTGTGTGCCTCCCGAGAGGGTTTTGGGTGGGAACAGACTTTGCCTGCGTCCTGAGTGGAATGGAAGCGGAGGGCGGGGGCGGGGGTGGGCGCGGCATGGAAAGAGCAGGGAGCCACCTCTTGCTCCACACGTGCTCGCGTCAGCCCCTAACGCACTGCGTCTTTAATCCTCACCAAGTCTGCTACGTACAGGTTATTATGCCCACCTTCCAGATGCGGAAACCGAGGCTCAGACAAGTGCGATGGCTTATCTGGAGTCAGGCAGCCAGAAAGTGGAGGTGCAGGGATCTGGGCCCGGAACCGGGCCGTGTACACGGAGCCTGGCCCAACGCAGGGGGTGAAAAGTGCAGGCGAGCGGAGGAGGGGGAGCTCGCGCAGGGACCCCCGGACGCCCGCCCGCGCGGCTCCCTGTGCCCACCCACGGGGCTGCGGAGGCCGGCGCGGGACCCTGTCCGTCCGCAGACCCGGCCCAGGCCGGTCCGCAGCCCCCTTCCAGGTCGTGGCAGGCATTGCTAATCGATCGCACACCCCGCGCACCGGATCCAGACACTGGCTCTGGGCAGCCGGTGCGCGGTCAGGGCTGAGCCACCAGGTGGGCCGGTCTGCCCTCCCGGGCTACTTCTTTGCTGTTTTGCGTTTCCAGGTGCTAGGGCCGCACTGTCCGAGCCAGCAGCCGCCAGCCGCGGGGGCCACCAGCGCCTGACATGCTCGGAAAGTATGAACGAGGTGCCGGATTTCAAAGACGACCACGAAAAGAAGAAAGTAGAATACGCTCATTAATCGTCCTCATGTTAATTACGAGTCAGAGTGACGTTATTTCGGACAGACTTTTCTTTTTTTCACTTTTTGGGAGCCCGGCTGCATCGGCGGGCGGCGCCGGCCGGGCTCCGGGCCGCTGCGCCGAGCGCCCCTGGCGGCCGGGGCGCGTCAGTGCGCCCCGCCGAGGTGGGTCTTGCTGGCTGTGGCCCAGCGCGCGGCGCCGAGGGGCTCTGCGCCTCGGTGTCCCCACCTGCGAAACGGGAATGTTGACAGTTATCATGTCATAGGACGGTGACTGAGGAATAGACGAACTAACGCACTCAGAGCCCCGGGGCCGCGCCCGGCACCGCGGTTAGTGCTAGGCAACGCCGACTGTATTTTTAACATCTTTCTGCCTGGGAGGCGGAGCCGGGGCCCTTTTCCCTCCTGGGCCTCCCGACCTTGGCCCCGCTCCAGCGCAGCCTCCACGCTCTGCAGGAGTGATGGACGCGATCCAAGGCCCAGCTGGCCCCCAGCAGGAAGAGGGCAGCTTCCTGTCGTGCACCCCCCAAAGGCCCCCCGGTGAGGCCAAAGTCCTCGCTGGATGGAGCCACTTCCTGTGTCACGCCAACCAACCTCCCTGCGACCCCTCGTTTGGGTTCCTGCCTGCCAGGGCCTTGAGCTCTCAAACCCTGAGTCCCAGTTCTCACCCTTGGCTTCCTCAAAGCTCCCCCGACCCCCCATTCTTTTCCCGTTCCCTGACCCTGTTCTCACTACACAGTTGGTGACACTGTCACTTCCAGGGAAGCTGCTTAGCTCAGTTCTACTTCCCAAAGAGCCCTGGATGCATTAAAAACAGTAGCAGCCATGCTTTTTCTGATATAAAGCAAGAGTGGCTAGTTTGGAAGCAAAATGTAGAAAATACAGGAAAAGTATAAGCGGGGAGAGGTGAAAATCCTCTAATTCCACCGCCGAGAGACAGCCATTGTCAGCATCTTCCTAGGCTCCATCCTAAAGCAGTGCTCTCCAGTGGAAATATAACTCAAGCCACAAATGCGAGCCACATGGGTAATTTCAAATTTTCTAGCGGCCACGTATGAAAAGTAAAGCAAGCATGTGAAATTAATTTTAATAGTATATTTTATTTAACCCAATGTACCCCAAATATTATCATCTCAACATGTGATCCGTACAAAAAGTTAGCAGTGAGAGAGTTTACGACCTTCTTTGAAACGCAGTGTGCAGTTAAGCTCACGGCCCGTCTCAGTTCGGACTGACCACATTTCAAGGGCTCCACAGTCCCATGAGGCTCATGGCTGCTGGATCAGACAGCACGGGTCTAAGGTGCTGTTTAAAGCAAATGGGCATGAATGAGTTTGACAGCGTCGGACTGACATGACCTGCAAGGTTTGGGACCCTGCTGGCCCCCCCTTGACCCCAAGCAGCTTTGCAATCACAAAATCTTCTCCTCCCTCAGGGCAGGAGGCTGCTCCAGGCACCCCACATAGAACCCACATATCCTTCTTCAAGAGCTTCACACATCATTCCGGACGTGTGGGATGCCAGGACGAGCCGATGCCAGCAAAGAGCAAAATGGGCTCCCTGGGCTCCGGGTCCACGATGGGGAACCAGGCCTCTGGCAGACCTCCAAGGTTAAGAACCAGGGGGTCCCCAGAACCCCTCGACCGTCCTCACTAGCACTGCCACCACCCCACGTCCACACTTCCTCAAGTCTCCCCGGGTTTGCTCTCTAGGAAGAAGCTCAGGAGATGCCCAGCGCCTTCGCCCTGGCATCCTGCCAACTCGGGCTCCGGGCAGTGGGCTCCCGGTGCTCTCCCAAGATGAAAGACTGTAAAAGAAGATAAAAATAGTCTCAAGGAAAGGGACCGCTTCAGCTGGCCCCGTTTAGAGAGTCCCTGTTTCATCTCTGATGTGAATAATTCATCCCT
Source organism: Pteropus medius (assembly GCF_902729225.1). NCBI lineage: Eukaryota > Metazoa > Chordata > Mammalia > Chiroptera > Pteropodidae > Pteropus > Pteropus medius. Next base: position 21,637,260 of record NW_024349797.1, on the reverse strand, counting down.
CCTTAAAATGTTGCCGTTAAGTTAGAAACATCATTATTGCATTTTCTTTGATGAGGCCCTTAAAAAAATCATAAACACCCAGCACGTTAGGAGGAGAGCCTGACGAGCCCTGTTATAAATCATTTGATCCTGCGGCAGCCGTGACCGTGATCCACTGTGACCGGCTCGTTCTCCGAGTCGACATATCAAAGCTGCCTTTGGTTTCCTCCCCAGGTCACACAGGGGTACGACCCCATCTCCCTTGAAGGGTTTGCGAGGTGGACCCCGGAAGGGAAACAACTCGGACTAGAAAGCTGGCAACCGGACGACCGGCTTCGACTCCACCACCAGTGAGGGGGCGGAGGGGGGACCTCCCCTCTTCGGGCCTCTCGTTCTCAATTTCCTCATGAAGATGAGCCCGAGCCCGAGCCCGTGTGCATAACTCCGCAGTGAGGCCGGCTCAGTGTGTGTTCTTGGAGCAGCAGAAGGATGTCCCTCGGGGCCGTGAGGATATTAGCAATGATGTGAATAATGGCAGCCGCCACCACTACCATTAACTGAGTGCTTGCTACACACTCAGCCACCACCCTGAGAACTTAAGATGCATTGTTTCATTTCATCCTTGTGCCTCTGCGAGGAGGTACTCTTAGCTTACCCCGTTTCAGATGAGGAAACCGAGGCCTCTGCAGGGCCGTCTGACCTGCCTGTCCTCCATCTTTTAGGAAAGGGCTACTCGACCCTCATCTCTGACAGTTCCCAGAATCCTAGCTGGAGCCCAGAGATTATAAGTCTGCAAGGAGGTGGGTGACAGCAGACTAAGGGACATCCTAAAACCAGCCATTTCCTACGAAGCCCGGCCACCCGGCCCCATGCAAGCTGCTGGACTCCTGCCCAGATAGTAGATTGGTGCGGGAGGGCTGTGGGTGGCCGCCCTGTGTGGGCACCTGGCCCAGGATTCCAGTACTTTCTTATTCAGAAGCCCAAGACATAGAATAGATTTTCAGGGAGCTGCCTGGTTGAAGAGGGTGAGAGAGGCCCAGAGACCCCCACAGCAGCCCCTGGGCACCCAGAAAACCCTGCCCTGGGCAACTCGGTCCTTTGACGAGCTGGGTGAATCGGGTCTCTGAGCGCCTGCTGTCTGCCCACGGTGCAGAGGCTACGCCATCTGTCCCTCACACCCCTGCGGCTCGGGCTCCCCCAGTTCATCACGCCTGGATTTTGGGGAGCAGAGTGCTGCTGTGGGACGTGAGCGGGGTCACATCCCCAGGCCCACACCCTGGCCACTTGTCGACCTTACTTTCCTCAGCCAGGGGGCCCCTGCCCCCCAATTCTCGCTGACAGCTGATGGGTTCCAGATTTTCTGTTTGAGTTTTGCAGGAAAATGGAGCCCAGAGCTTCGGTTTGGCTCTTCACATGGAAAATCCACCCTGCCTTCGGCCGGCGACGCGCGGGCTGACCTCGGGCCTCCTTTCCAGGACAGGGGAGGCGGGGCGGAGGGGGCCCCGCTGGAGCGGGCTTGGCAGGGCCCACCGTGAGGGGGTCAGCGTGGCAGCTGCCCCCAGCTGCGGCCCGGGGGTGGACTGGACCCAGCTCAGGCCCCATGAGAGGGGGGTGGGGACGGTGGCCCCAGATGAGCTCACTTCCGCTGCCTGCTGGGAGGCGGGGAGCTGTCTCCATCCCCCTAAGTGGAGCCCGGGGCCTGGGGCTGGGCCCCAAGGCTGTGGAATCTCTGTCTTGGCCACACTCCCCCCTCCCTCCCTCTGGGTTGGCCGTCTTCCTCTGAAGGGGCGTCAGCTCTTCCTGCCTCTGGATGGGGCCCTAACCAAGGGGCTGGCTCCTGCTCCCCTCGTGACCCACACCGCAGCAGCCCCAGACTTTCCAGGGGCGCCTGGGGCTCCAGAAGCCTGCCCCCCACCCCGCACTGGCCTCGTGGGGTCCTTCCACCAGGACCTCACCCGCAGCCGGTGAGTGTAACTGCTCCTGGGACAGCTAATCCCTCGGGGACTCCGTTCAGAACCAGAGTGACCACCCCCCCTGATCCATCAAGCTGGAGCCCCCACTGCTTTGGGGTTTGCCTCAAGCAGGGTCCCCGGAAGCTGTGCATGGGGTGAATTTGCTGACAAATCCCCAGGCAAGAAGCTGCCCTGCCACCCGCACTGCCCAGGCCCAGGGACACTGCCCCCACCTGGCCCACCACCCTCCAAGCTTGGACTGAGGCAGGGCAGGCTCCTCCCTGCGCGTGTCGGTTAAGTCCACATGGCGGCCGGTTGCCCTGTGGTCTGATAGGTCCGCAGCCAAGACAGAACAGAGAGTAAAATCCGAGCTGCCTGGACTCAGGGGGGCCCTGCTCCGTGCCCTCTCACCCCTGCAGGGAGCTGCCTGGGGCTCGGGCCTGGGAAGGGGCACACGGGCTGGCTCCAGAGGAAGTCACGAGGGCTGCAGGGGAGGGAAGTTGAAGCAGCCCCCCTGCTCCTAGGCTGCTGTCCAGGGACAAAGACCTTCTGCGGCAGCTGCTGACGGGGAGGGAGGAGGAAGGAGGATGGCGGGCAAAAGGAAGGAGGGGAGGAGGGAGGGGAGAGAGGGGAGCAGGGCGGGGAGGCGGGAAGAGGCAGAAAACCCCCAGAAGCTGTGCTGGGGTCAGAGCAGAGGTGCGAGTTCAGAGCCGGCACTGAGCCTCCCCCCTCTCTCTCCTCCACGACCCACCTACCCCTTCCGGCCTCCGCTCCCTCCTCCCCCTGTACCTGAGCCACGTCTCAAATGGAACCTCGTCACCCCCAAAAGACCCGTCGGCAGCTCCCCACTGCCCGTGGGATCAGCCCCAGCTCGTCCCACAGCGACCCCGCTGGCCATCCTGCTCCCAGGCACTCGGGTGCCCCTGCCACACAGAGCTTGGTGCCAGGGGCTCCCCACTCACCTCCAAGCCTCTGCTAGGTCACGCCCTCTGGAAGTTTCCTCCTCTCGCCTGCTGCCTGGAGGTGGCCCGGCTCAGGCACCTCTCCGTCCCCGGCCTGCCTGCAGCACCCCCCCCACCCCCCGTTCTGTGTCCAGGCCCCACCCTGACCTGAACTTCAGTTGGTCACAAGTCAGCTTAAGCCCCTTCATGGGGCAGTGACAGCCCTGGTTACTTTTCCTGAGGCCAGCACAGGACGTGGCTCAGTGCGTGTTTGTCAAATGAATAAATGACTTAGCACGGGGAGTGGGTTCATCCTTTCACACTAAGAGCAGAAGCATCTGCCCCCTCGGGGGCCATTTTGGTACAATAGCCACCATTGCTGTCCTCTCTCCCGCCCTCACCTCCTGCTCCACCCCCCCCACCCAGTGTCTACCTTGGAAACAGCCTCACCCCAATAAAGCGAACCCCCAGTCAAAGAGGGGCTCATCAGATCCTTGGCTTCTGACCCCTCGCTGCTCCCACAGCTCCCCCGAGAGCCGGGGCACCCCAGGTCCCCTGCCGGCCGCTGGCACAGGGCCCACCTGAGCCAGGATCTGCCAGGGTTCCCGCGAGTGTGGCCTCCGGCGTCTCCCGTGGGGGCTTCAGAGCACAGCCCGGGCCTCATGAGCTGCTTTCCTCTGCTCCTGGCAGGGAACCCCAGAGTCCCCACCTCATGGCTGCATCTGCTTCTCAGGATGTTTCCCCAAATGCTTCAGCATAGTTCTCACTTTTTTCATGAAAACATGATCCCTCTTCCCGGCCCCCCCGCCTGCCTCCGTGGCCACGAGTGCCGCCTTCTGATTAGGGCGCGTGCACCCTCTCCACGCCCCACTTGCCTTCCTCCGTGACGCGGGCCATTCAAGGCCATTCCCTCCGAGTGACTTGCATGCCGCAGACCCCATTAAGCGTTTATCTGCCCGGGGCGGCCGTGCCTCCAGGAACCGGGCAGGGAGGCGGCTTCTGAACACGGTGCCCAGAGGAAATATGTAAATGGCACGGAACCAGGAGACTGCCTCGTCCCCCCCAATTCCGCCCACCCTGCTGCCAAGAGAGAACGTCCCTGTGCCACCCCCACAGGGGCGCTGTGGAGCAGGCAGGGCAGAACCATTTCGAGATGCTCATCCACATCTTTGGTTCATTCCAGTGGCAAAGGAACCCCTTTCCAGGAAACAAGGTGCCTTCAAGGGAGCCGCTTTGCCGGGAAGAGCACTGGAGGAGGAGTCAGACCGCGGGGCTGGGGTCGCTGCCGGGGCCCGGCCACACTGGCATCTGCAGCTCTCGTCAGACTTCACACCTGGGGCATTGGTCATCATTTCTCTTCTGACTATTCATTCCTGACTTGACTTTCAGGGCCCCCAAAATTGTACAAATTGCAATGCCACCTTGCCAGGCCCATCCGGTACGAGCTGCAGCCTCTTGCCACGTGGCCTTGGGCCAGCCACCTCTTTCTGCGAGCCTCAGTTCCTCACCTCTACTTCCTTCAGGGTGTCGAGAGGGTCGAGTCACATCACAAAAGCCACGCCTTCTGTTCCAATGGGGGTGCCTCCGTCTCTGGACACGTTCGCCCCATCCTTGATGTGAACTCCCGTGAGGGCGCTCTGAGATTGGCTGTCTCCCCGTTTCACCAAGATGAGCTGGGGGTGTCAGCACCTGACTGGGACGAGCACCTGGGCGCTGCTTCTCAGAGCAGTCCGTGGCTGGCGAGCGGCCCCGGGTGCCAAGGACGGCCAGCCCCCGCTGCTTCCCTGTGGCCACACCCCCACACCCACCAGGCGGCCGCTCTCCTCCGAGGCCCCAGTGAGGGGAGGACAAGGCCCCATCTCCTTTTGCTGCCTCCAAGCTGGGGAAACTGATCCCTGAGCTGACTGCTCCCAGACACACTCACCTTTCACCCTCCCGGAGGCCCTCACCAGAGCCCCGTTTCACAGGTGGAGAAACCGAGGCCCAGAGAGGCGAGGCATCTTTCCCAGGGCGCACAGCAGCTGGGGTCTTGGCCATCTGGTGGCGAGCTCTCGCTTGGTGACCTGGGGCATGCCTCTCCCGCTCCGCCATTTCGCCTGGGCTGTGTCTGACTAAAGGCTGCTTGCTCTGCTTCGGGGCAGAGGGCTGGCTGGACCACGTGGACTCTGGTTCTGCCCCCCGTCCTCTGCCCCATGCCAACGGACGACTTCGGGTGGGGGTGATGACCCTCCAGTAGGCAGGGGATTCCACTACACACCGGCAGATGTGGCACCACCCTCGGAACCCCTAGAGGGCGCGACCCACCTTCTGCATTCCAGCCCCCTCTCTCTGTCTCACCTGCACCCTCAGTGGGGTCCCCGCCGCCTCTCTTGAAGGAGACAGTCGCCCAGCAACCAGGCGCCCCGCTGAGTGGTGGGGGGTTCCGGAAGCCTCCTGAGGGCGAGGCACTCCAGAAGTGGGCCAAGGGCAGACGCTCCTGCCTCCCAAAAGGCCACCATCCAGTGGAGTCAACATCTTTTACTCAGGGAGGTGCGTTTCTTGGAAAGCAAAGACACGCAGAGGCCCGCGGCAGCTCGTGGCCCCTCCCTCCCGCTCGCTCGGCCAGTCCCAGCACAGTATTCACCTCACAGTTAAATGAGAGGGGTAAACGAAGACACCCCGACTCCTGCGAGGATGACACCGTGCCTCGCAGGCCTCAGAACGCCCAGATGCCTTGGTCACTGCAGCCGGGGCCTCGGGTCAGACAGAGCAGCAGGGCCTGCCGGCGGGGAGGTCGTGAAATGCCGGCCCCTCTCAACCTCAGCGTCCCTTCCTGCGTTGTGGGGGCACACGGGGGCCTCTGGGCGGCTCCCTGGCGGCTCTCGCTGTCACTTCCTGTCTCCCGAGCCAGACCCGGACAGGCAGGCCGGTGTCAGGGTGATCCTGGAGTCTGTCCAACCCCCAGGCCCCAGGGCCAGCCCCTGGGGGAGCCCTGGGCCAGGGCGCCGCCATGGAGGGCCGGGGGCAGGTGGGTGCTGCGGTGCCCTCGGGCCACCAGGGGGCAGAGGCGCCCAGGCGCTGCTCCCTCCTTCGGCTCCAGGGAGCCGGGCCGGCCACCACCAGATGTGTTGGAAGAGGGGACTGGGCGGTGGGCCCCGGCCAGCCGGACTTTGCCGCAGCCTGAAAGGCCCTCAGGCCTCTGCCCCAGTTGCTTCTGGAAAGTTCGTTAGAACTCAGCAGCCCCCCGCCTGCGAACCCCAGCAGAGGGCCCAGGAATGGGGGGTTCCGTACCAGCCCCCGCATTCTGGCGCACGTGAAGTTTAACCACCACTGTTCTAACCCGGTCCCCTCCCGCCCCGTTTCACAAGTGGGGAGCCCAGGCCCAGAGGGGGCCGGGGCTGGGGCGGGGGCTCGGCCGAGACCCTCCCCTGGAGCAGGCCTCCCAGCCCCGGGCAACTTTGCCTTTTGTTGTAATGGGAAAGGCTTCTGCGAATTTCTTAATTCTCTTTTCGCAAAAAGACAGGTTCTGCTTTGTGCAGAAATCGTTATTCAAAAATTACAGACTCCAGTTGTTTCTATGGAAACATTTTTCACCTTATGCAAATGAAGCGAGAAGCATGAAAACAACGCCTTCCTGTTCTGCCCCCCTCCTCCCTGATTTCTCTCTGGAACCCTGAAAAGCAGCCGCTGAAAGTTTAATCCTGGGAAGTGTGGGTGCGAGGCAGCCTCTGACCCCACTAGGGTGCATCGGCTTCATGCACGAGGGGTCTTTGCCCCCCTGAGCTGAGCTGCATCTCGGAGCCCCCAGCCGGTTACCCAGAGGTCCCGCCTCACTCGCTCCCACTCTGGTCATCGGTGAGTGGTGAGTAACAAAGGTCGCTCCAGAGCGTCCCTCCTGCACTTTGAAGTGGACCCCCGCTGCCCACCACACCCCGGCGGCTTCGCCCAAACGCAGCTGACTCCCACCTCCCCACCCCCTCCCGGCTCCCTTGAGCACCTGTGCTTTCCCCACCAAACTGGCATTCTTTTGAGGGGCTTTCCCTTGGCACCCCCTTCAGCACCCAGCTCTGCCTGCGGAAGGAGACTGGGTGCTTGTGGGCTCCCGACCGTGTGGCCTGGAGCGAGTCTCATTCCCTCTCTAAGCCTCGCCTTCTCTCCGGGGGCCCCGCCTCACCCGCCTTGCAGGGCGGGGCAGCGGCACCCACCTTGCAGAGTTGAGGGGAGTGTGAAAGGAAAGCGCCATTGTCAGTACTTAGCACACAGTGGGGACACAATCCGCAGGGTCCCAGTTGCTCCTTGGGAAGGGGGTGCTCGGGGAGCACAGACTCATGAGGATGTGCTGTGTGGGGCGTGAGCTCCCCAGGGAAGCTCACTTTTCGTCACCTGAGAACGCCCCCAGCTGCTCCTGACAGCGGTGGCCACTAGGAGGCAGTGTCTCAGGGAGCAAAGGCACTGAGTTTGGAACCCAGAGACCTGGGTTCAAGTTCTGCCTCAGAGGTGCCCTCACTGCACGATCTGGACACCCAAGCCTCAGTGTCCCCGCCCATCAGGACGCCGTCACCTCCCTGCCCGCCCCACAGGGCCGTATGGGGACCCAATGACTGAAGGCCGTGGGAGGTGGGTGGGCGAGTCAGTGGCTTGGAGGGTCCAGAGGCCGGATGTGACCGCCCGATCTGGGTACGAGCCAGTCCCCCAAGGCTCTGGCTCTGGGGACCCTCGGGACACCCAGCTCTCTCGCTCTGCTGGCTTCTCCCCAAGCCCCTCTTCCGACAGGCCAGCCCAGAACCTCTCTGGCACGCGCTGGACGCCGTTCTGTGTGGTCCACGCACGTCACCCACTTAATACGTAAGTGAGCGTGATGCGTAGGTGCCATAATGCTCCTGCTCCACAGGTGAGAGGTCTGAGGCAGAGAGGCTGAGCAGCTCGCTCACGTCCCACAGCAGGCGAGGGCTGACTGGGATTCGGAGGAGGTGACCGGACACCCAGGGCCACGTGCTGGGCCACCTTGATCCTGTGTGCATTTGGGAGTCTTGTTGGTGTCACACTGGGTGGCTTAAACAGCCACAACGCATCGTCTCGCAGTCTGCCGCCTGGAAGTCCGAGGTCGAGGCGGTCGGCAGGGCTGATTCCTTCCGAGGGTTAAGAGAGAGCCTGTCTCCTTGGCCTGCAGACAACTCTCTTCCTGTCCACGTGGCGATTTCCCCTGTGCGTGTCTCCGTGTTCAGTGTCCACTTCTCATGAGGACATCAGATTAGACCCCACCCTGGTAACTTCATTTTAACTTATTACTTCTGTAAAGACTGTCACAAAATACGATCACAGGCTGAAGTGACCAGACTAGGGGCTAGGACACCAGCATATGAATCTAAGGGGGTGGCAGGGACACAATTCAACCCCAAACAGGAATTCAGAGACCATCGAAGGTACAAGACACAGAGGTTTCAGGGTGGGTGAGGATGGCGAAGAGGCCTTTTCTCTCCTCTCTGAATAAGACCCTAATCTATGGCCATGGTACCCTGAACAAGCCCGATCCCATCTGATCTCGGAAGCTAAGCAGGGTTGGGCCTGGTTAGTACTTGGATGAGAGACCACCTACAAAGACCAGGTGCTGTAGGCGTAAAAAATAAAAAATAAGGGATCGTAAGCTGACAAGGTCCTTGCAATCTGTGAGGTCAACCAAGGGTTGCCTCACCTTAAAAAATAAACAAACAAACAAACAAATAAATAAAAGAATAAGATCTTATCCCACGAAGGCAAAGCAATTAGCCTGAGAGCCTCCGTTTTCTAAGGAAGCCCCCAGAACCAGCCCCACAGGATCCCACCGAGCTGCACGAGTCCACGCATAGGAAAACGCCACAGCTCCCTGAGTGCCGCCCACTGAGCCCAGCCGACCGAGACCCCACCTCTGAGAACATTGTTTAAAGTAAGTAAACCGATAGGAAGAATGAAAAATCATAATACAGTGAACAGAACTCGGGAACGAGGGCAAAGGTGTCGCTGAGCAGACGGCCCGTTTTCAGAGCGGGCCTCACGAGACTCTCTGTGCCAATTACCACCGCGCCGCTGCTCGGCTCCGAGGCCACCCCTTCCTGCCTGCTCCTCGTGCAAGATGAGCATCTTTCCTGGGCCCACTGGCCCTGCTCAGAGCTTCGTCAGCAGAAAGCACTGGAGGACAGTGTGTGCGTGCGTGCGTGTGTGTGTGTATATGTATGTGTAATGTGTGTGTGTGTGTGTCGGGGGATAGTCCTCCACGGTCCTGGCAGGCAGCCTGGGCAGACCCCGCAGGTCGCCTCTCTGGAGTCAGCCCCTGCCACACAGCGCGTGCAGCCAAAAGCTCATCCCAGCGCCCACTCAGGCAGTTTCACAGTGGGCTGTCTCCGACGGGGCACTTCCCCATGGGTGGCTTTCCCCAGTGCCCCAGAGGGCAGATTTCCAGCAAGTTCCCTCTGGTGGTCGGCCAGCAGGGTCTGTCGGCCTGACGCCACAGTGGCCTCTTTGCTGTCCAGTGAAGTACGCCCGCCCCCCATGCGACGACGTCCAGATCTCTGTCCGGGACGAGGGGCATCCTCCTTGGGGCTCCATCTGAGCCCCAGGGCCAGTGGTTGCGCCTCGCATCTGCCACTCCTGCATTTTTTAGAGTTCTCCATACTTCTGATGAGCCGGTCCCTCGTTAATCCAACCCCGTCATAGGCGATACCTCTGCATAAGACTTTCCCTGTTCAAATGGCTGCGTTGTGTCTGTCCCCTGATCGGACCCTGGCTGATGCAAACTCGGTACCAACAGTGGTCTCAGGTGGGAGGTGGGATTTGGGGGTTGACCCTGTCATGCCTCTGGGCTCCCCACTGTCGGAAATGGGGTGTTGGTAAGTAAATCTGTCGTAGCAGTAGCTTCACGACTATCCCCTGCTGTTGACTGTGATTCAGAGGAGGCTAAACTTGACCATCATGGCAGTTGTGATGACCACAAGGCTTTGGGCGAGCTCTGGGTTCTTTTGAGCACACTTGAGAATCTACCCAGAGCAAATGGCAGGCTGGGTTCTGTTAGCTCTCAGCTCGACAGCGGGCTTCCACGCCGCTCTGAGAGAAGGTCTGCATTCTTTTAGCTGCAGGGCCGATATTGCTGAAAATCAAACACCACATTTAATTGTGCAGGTTGCTGAAATACAACAATTGAATGCACAGTCTCAATGAGTTTCTCACGAGACGGTTAAGGCATCGATTGGTCAGGGTGGGGCCCTGAAACTAGCAGAGGAGCCATCAGATCGGACCCGAAGGAGCGGTCAGCCTTGAATTACTCTGAGCCTCCCTTACCGGGCGAAGTCGCTTTCCATCTCATGTGGAAGCAACTAGCCTGCCTCTGCCTGAGAGCAGGTGAACACCCACCTGGGGCCTGAAAGGGGTGCCCGTTCTCCTCAGGACCCAGCACGGCCATCCCTGCAGCCCTCGGACAGACAGCAAGGGTCCGTTCTCCACATACGCCAGCTGGACAGGTGCATGGTTCAACCGTCAAAAGCTTAACCACCAAGAGAATTGCAAGGCTTTGCTAATATAGACGGGCAGAAACCTGGGGAACAGGTGGGAGTAGAGTCTGAGGGTATTAGACCAGGGAGGGAGGAACGCAACGTTCCATCGGGCCAAATGTGACTGGCATAGCTGCGCTCTCTAGAGAGTCTGGATTTAATGTGTTAGCTTATATAACTCTGTATTCATTATGTAACCAATTACTATAAACTTAGAGACTCAAAGTAACACCCTTTCATTATCTCGCAGTTTAGATGGATCAGTAATCTGGACGTGGTCCAGCTGGGTCCTCTGCTTCAAGGTTTCTCACAGGCTACAATCGAGGTGTCCGCCAGCATTGGGGGTCACATTGGAGGCTGGACTGGGGAAGGGTCCGCTTCTGAGCTCCCATGGTTGATGGCAGAATTCAGTTCCCCGCAGGCTGTGGGACTGAGGGCCTCAGCAATAGCTGGCTGCTGGTTGGAGGATGTCCTCATGGACCTCTCCAGTGGGGTCTCTGGCTTCATCAGAGTCTACAAGCTAAGGAGCAATAGAGAGAGTCTGGAGCAAGACAGGAATCTCAATCTTGTGTGACCTAATCACAAAAGCGACATTCTACTGGCTTTGTGATATTCTACTGCTTAGAAGTACGCCACAGGTCCTTCTCATGCTCAAGGAGAGGGAATTATCCCGAAGGGCAGGGTCCCTGAAGGACGCCCTCGAGTCTGCCCACCAGCGGCCGGAAGGGCCTCCGACGGCTCATTTGGTTGGTTGCCTGGAACTTGGACCCGATGGTGGCCAAGATGCCAGGGCGTCCACGGCATGATGCAGAGGAGGGACTGCAAAGTCTCAAGTGGGTGGGAGGGTTGGACTGGATGTAAAATGTGACACCCGCACACCCAGCCCTCAACTCTGCTCTGCCCGGAAGCCCGGAAGGCATCCGCTCGCTAAGCATGGGGACACGTGCCGGTGAGCAGAGCGTCTGCATCCTGGGACACCTCTGTGGTCACTCTGCTTTTTAAGCCAGGCATTGAGCATAGAGGATACTGCCACTGAGGTCAAGCCCTGACGGTGGTGGGTGGACAGGCGGCAAATGGACTCTTAGCTCCGGTCTGACTCACAGCAGGCCCAGCTGGTCCTTGGCCCCACGCTGTGGTGACTTCCCAGTTCTTAAATGTCTAATTGAAACAGACGTGTTTAGCGACTGTCAGGATGCCACACGGGCTCTCTGAGCCACGAGGCGAGGGCCGTCATGGGGGTGGTGCCCTTAGTGGAAGCCCCCAGAACTTCCGTTCCCCCCCCACCCCCGAGATAGTGCACCAGAAGCAGCAGGTCGTCCCCGGGAGAGCTGCAGAGAGGAATGTCACATACAGGAGCAGGGGTGGCGAGACCTGCCACACCCGCGCTTACCCAGCCGTCTGTCCCCTGCGGACGGCAGATGCAACGCTCCCACCAGCAGGCGTCACAGTGGTTTCACTGATTGGGAGATGAGATTACCACCTGGCCAGTCTGAAGCCACTGAACTAACGTGGAGGAAAACCACTCTGCTGGCTGGAGACATCGACCCTGATTGCCAAGGGGAAACTGAGCTGCTGCTACCCAATGGTGACACACAGGACTCCATCCTGGCCCCAGAGGGTTCTCCAGGGCACCTCTTAGCACCGTTACGCCCGACAGTAACGGTCGATGGGAAACTATACCAGCCCAAGAAACGAAGGACGATGGAGGACTCAGAGCCTTCAGGAAGGAAGGTTGGGGTCTCTCCTCTGGTTGAAGACCCCCCTGAGCTTCAGCCGAGGGCAGGGGAAGCGTGGACCGGGCAGTGGAAGGGGGAAGCCACGGATCTCGAGTGCGGCCTCGTGGTCAGACAGAGACACACCCCGCACCGGCTCAGCCGGTTGTGCACCTGCTCAGCCGGTTGTGCACCTGCTGCTCATGCTGACGTGCTGTTTGCTCGGGCTGTTTCCTTCCCTCTCTTTCCTATTTTTATTTTTATACGAGTTTGTGGAAGTGAGCTCTACACGTCAGCCTGTAGGTGAGAAAATTCTCGCCGGGGCTGCTCTGAATTGGGGGAGTAGCTAACACAGTCAGCGATGGCCACAGAGATGGGTGGGACCGCATGTCTTCTCGTTTTGGTCAGAGGGTAAGGACTTTGTCACTTGGAAGATGTGTGGCTGGACCTTGCTAGGTGGAAACACCAGGCTGTTCTATCGTTACGTGGAGGATGAAATGTGTGTAGAAGTGCACAGAGGGACGATGAGGAGCCAAAGGGGACAGTGTGCCAGCTGTCAACTTACTGTCCCTTTACTGCCTGCTGTATGGAAATCGGGCAAGGCCCTTTCAACGTTTTTCCTCCGCCTCTGGGCACCGCGCTAGGCTTTGTCAGCCGGGGCCCTGGAGAGACAGAAGCAGGGTTGTCCTTCCCGTGCCCGGCACGCTGCCGGGCGGGCTCCTGCGTCATGTCGGCTTCGCCTGCACCAGGCTCCTCGCAGTGTGGTTGGCCTCTCCAGCGTCCAGGTGCTCCAGAGCCACGGCCCGCAGCGCCCAGTGGTCAGCAGCTTCCCTTGCCTCCCTCTAGGTGGCTCTGTCGCCCACTGCCTCCGGCGAGATACTATCTCCCCACCGCAGCCTCCTCCAGCCCCCTAAAGGGGGCGTTTCCAGCAGGTTCTGCGGGTGCAGCCCCACAGCCACGCCCTCTGCCAGGAGGTCTGGACCTCAGCCCTGGGTCGTGGCAGGTGGGGAGTGGGGGCGTCTTCTTTGGATGCCCTCAGGGTACTGGCTACCCCTTGTATCTGCCACCCCGATGTCTAAATTTCCCTTCCCTTCTTACTATCTAGTGCCTCGCTACTCCAAACCCCTTTTTACGATCAATCTTTATACTAAACATTCCCTGTTCAAACTACTATGACTTCTACCTCCTGACGAATCCGGCTGACACACTGAATTGAACACTGAGAAGTGACTGTCACAATGATTTCGCCTGCAGCAAGTCCTCATTGAGAGGCTGCCGTGGGCCAGCCGTGCACCCCTCAGTTGCGGGCACACGTGAGCCCCGGTCTCTGTGCTGGTGAGTTTACCGCCTGGGGGGCAGACAGACCTGACGTGCACCCAGACGGAGATACACTAGGATGCTGCAGAGGGCCGTAAGTGCTGGGCCGGGGGCGAGGTCGAAGGCTGACTTCATACCCAGGACCGTGGCTGGGAGTGTGGAGGCGGCCGGGGAAGGGACCATCTCAGCGAGCGGGGAGCTTTGCTCTCCTCCCCTGGAAGAAGCTCCAGGAGAGATGGGACCGGGGCAGGCTCACTTCGGGTGCAGAAACAGCCATTGCAAAGGCCCTGGGGTGAGCATCGATTTCGTATTTTTGTGCAGCAGAAAGAAGACCAGGCATTGCAGGTGGACAAGAGGAGGAAGCGGTGGGAAAGGTCCGAACGGAGGCAGGGGACAGAGGGTGCCGACCCTGTGGGGCCAGCTCTCTGAGGTCAGCAGGAAGCCCCTGGAGGGTTTTAATCAGAGGCATAAGTAGCTGTTTTTAAATGCAAAGGGTATCCCCGGGGGACCGGAGGGGGCGCAGGACAGCTCTGCTGCCCGCTTCGCGGCGTCTTGCACCATGTGACCCTCACTGCCCTCGCTGTTGCCAGTGCCATCACCATGGCACGTTTCCCTGGAGCGTTGCCCCCGACAGCCTCCCCGGCCCCCCGTCTGCTCTCTGGCTACCATCACCATGGCATCGCTTCCTGGAGCGCTGTTCTGATAGCCTCCCCGGCCCCCCGTCTGCTCTCCCAGCGCAGGCCCTGGGCCTGGCATGAGCCCCGAGCACATCTCCGTCCACAGGACGAAGCCCTGTCTCCTGGCCAGCCCGCTGCCCCCCACTCCGCCTTCCCCACGGGGACACCGCCCACGCTGTGAGGACCGCGGGGTCCGGCCCAGCTGAGGTCGAAAGACTGAGTGAGGACGGCCGATCCTGTGCTGTGCACCGCGAGATGCTCAGAGGCGCTCAGCCGAAGCAGCACAGGTCAAACCCAGCAAGAGGGCCAGGGCGGGAAGCTCTCCCGACCCTGCTTCAGAGCAAGGCCGAGGCCCAGAGAGGCGAGCGACTCGCGCGGGGTCACACGGCTCCCTCAGATTCCCTGCCACGTGGCCCGGCCTCTCTGCAGCCCCCGTGAGGGGAAAGGTAGCGGGCAGGGCCAGGGCATACAGTTCTCCTGCTGGTCAGCTAGGGAAACTGAGGCCCGAGACCTAGATCGCCCAGCAAGGGGGAAGCGTGTGCCTCTCACGCTCCAGTCAGCCTGACCAGGAGTGACCGAGAGATGGCTGGACGGCCAGGGATGGGGGAGCCCAGCTCTTGCTGGTCAAGAGGGAGCGAAGCTAGAAAACTCATTCCGGGCGGATGAATTATTCACGTCGACCTCCGCGGGCCAGGACAACAGGGAGCGCGCGGAACAGCCCTGCGCATCCTATTACCCACGCGTAATGGCCTCTTTTTCTCTGTCTCAGAAGAAAGAGATTCAACCCTATCAAATATTAACGTGGGGCGGCTGCCACAGTGGCCGCTCACACACTGCTGCTCCAAGCTGCCCCAGAGGTCAGGGACGACGCCAACCCGTGGGGACCAGGTGAGCGTGCCTTCCCGCCGGAGCCCACCCTGATCTCCACGCACCAGACAGGCTGCACTTTGTTTTCCCAAAATGGAGATTAATGTTAATTAGCTTTGCACACCATTCCCATCTCAGTTGGTTTAGGGTCCCCGGGGCTGCATCTCTGTCCCAAGGTCCTCCTGGGGCGAAGGATTGGGAGGGGTCTTGGGGTCCATATTAGTGTCCTGTGGTCACCATCACAGATGACCACAAACTGGGAGGCTTAAAACAACAGAAATGTATTCTCTCCAAGTTGTGGAGGCCACAGGTCCGAGAGCCAGAGTCAGGGGCTGCAGCCCCCATGGAGGCTGGGAAGGTCCTTCCCGCCCTGTCCCCAGTTCTGCCGGGGCTGGCAGAACCGGGCTCCCAGCCGCCGCATTCCAACCTCTGCCTCCGCCTCCACAGGGCGCCCTCCCGGCTTTCTCCTCGTCTCTCCGTGTCCGCTTCTCGTGCGGGCACCCGCCATTGGCGTTATAGCCACTCTGTTCCCAAACGACCTCAGCTTAATTTAATCCCGTCTGCAGCGACCCAAGCGAGGGCACACGCTGAGGTTCTAGACTGATGTAAATTTGGGGGAACACAGTTCGACCCATTCGAGGACCCGTGCTGACCCTCACAGAGGTGGCCACCGGCTACCTGGCCTCTGGTTTTAGGTCCACCCAAGTGGCACAGGTGTCCTGACCCCATTGCTCTGGGTTTCTCCTTCCTCTCTCGGCCACATCCATACCTCTCCCACTGTTTCTGCAGCCCCCCTGGGGACGTGGAAAGCTCCAAGAGGTCGTCCGAGGCTCTTCTTTCTGGGTGTACCTCACCTCACCCCCACATCAGTCTCCGGCCCCTGCCGGGGGGCGGGGTAGGGGGCTTCTGTTCTAAGTGGAGGCAATGCTGTCGATGCCCCTCCCACATCCTCTCGGAGACCCCACAGACTCCAACCGTGTGCGCCCTGACCCTCACCCGCAGCTCTTCCGGAGCAGAGGGCACCCAGCTGCAGCGTGGGGCGGCCCAGCGGCCAGGAAGTCCACGTTCCTCCTGCCGGATCGGCCCTCGGCGAGCGACGCCAGCCCCCTCGCGCCTTGGGTGGCCAGCTCTGCTGCCTGTTCCGCCCTATACCCCAGAGACCCCCGCAGGACTAGGCTCCACACTCCCTTCCTGCAGCAACCTCCTCGGACAAGCTCCCTTGGCCGCCTCCCTTCCCTCCCGTCCCAGTTCCTCAGCCACCGTCTCCCGAATAAGCGTCTCACGTTCACAGCTTTGCAAGGTCTGCCACTGCGAACACCCACAGTGACCTGAGCCCTACAGCCTCCCCTTGGTGCGGCCAGCCCCCTTCCCAGGATCCTCCATGTCTCGGCTCTCTTCCTGCCAGATCGCATCTCCTACCTCACCGGCAAGAGGGTGAAGCTCGCCAGCACCCCAAACCAGGCTGCTCACCCTGCTTCCAGCTCACCACAGCGCCGGTGCTCTGGGCGGGAGCCTCCGAAGGGCAGGGCACAGTCTCCCCCTTGGGATCTCCTCCAGGTGACCTTAGCCGCAGTCTGGCATGAGCCATTCTCCGATCTTACCTATTTGGTCAACAATCATCCCTGTATTTAACAGAAGTTGGTTGGGTGCACGTGAGGAACAGGTGTCCCTCCAGAGACTGGCATGGATGAGACAGACCCAGGTCCAGTGGGTGAGCCAGAAATAAACAAGTCGTCACACAAGTCGCTAATCGATGACACCGCATTGAGAGCCAGGGAGACGGTGGAGGGGCAGGGCAGCCTGCACCGGCTTCTCACCAGGGAGAGTCCAGAAGACTCTTGGGGGCCAGAAGCCCCTAGAAGGAGGGTGACCAGAGAGATGGCTGGGCAGGGGGTGCAGCTCGAGGTAGGAAGGGGCCCTTCTGTTTTCGCTCGGAGTGTCAGCGGCGTCCTGACAGGCCATCGCTGGGTGTGTTTGCTCTTGCACTCCGCGGATGTTTATTGAGGTGCGACTGTGCTGCTTCCGCCCTAGTCCCTGGGGACATGCAGGTGACCCCCCCAGCTTCTGCCTTCGAAGAAGGCCCCACGCCATAATGAGAAGACAGACACTTCTGAAATGTTCCCCGAAGCGTCTCCCACCTCCCCTCCTCCCCACGCGCCCCTTCTCCACGTGGCTTACCTGAGGATTCCAGCTTTGGGAAGGGGTGGGGACCACTGAGAACACGGACCTCCTGGGGGCTGGGAGATGGAACCCCGACCTAGGGAACTTCCCATCTGATGGGAAGAGGAAGCCAGTGGGAAGCGGGACAGAGGGATGAAGTTCCCTGAAACCCCCGGATAATTCTAGAGGTGCTGCCAGAGCCTGGGAAAGCGCCCGGGAGCTGCTCAGACAGGGTCTGCGAATGGCAGAGGGACTGCCTCCAGCAACCCCCTGCACATCGTTCCCCACCCAGACCCTGCGACACCCTCTCGTTCCCCACCCAGACCCTGCGACACCCTCTCACCGCTCTGCCCACCAACACTTGGCCGACCCGTCCTCCATCCCGAAGCCCGGGGAGCTGTTAAAAATCAAACCCCAGACTTCCAATCTCCAGCCTGGCATGTAAGAAAGTTGGAAGTTGCCCCTCGGCCCTAACAACTAGTAAAAAACTGAGCGAGCTGAAAAATCAATAACTCTTCTTAAATCTGTAAGAAAAGTAAGGTCACTACAAACTACTGTCCTCGTAATTGGAAACACTGACAGGTGACCAGAGAGAGCGACAATTTACAGGAGCAGGAGGCTTCGCAGGAACGTGAACTGTAATCGACGAAGTGCCGGAGGCTCCGCGGGGACGAGTCTGGGAGTTGGAACCCGGACCCAGCCACGGGCTCTCGCACCTCTGCGAGTGTTACCTGCAGGAGATCAATCTGGTTCTCACAAGTGAAGATTGGAGTGAAAAAACTCGCCTGCTTCCTGGGGGTGAGGTGGGAAGGGGGCGGGGACCATCGTGAAACACAGCAGAGCCCCTCAGGGGACACTAGGTAGCCAGAGCCTAACCTGCTAGAATTTGGTCAGAACCTAACTGACCCACTGGGAGGGAAATATGCATCTCCTGCCCACTTCAGCCTTCCTGCCCCGTTTAAGGGGGCAGTACCGAGAGAAAATTGTGAGGTTCACAGTCCAGAGGCACAGGCTCATTAAAACACTGAGACACCTTCGCGGGGCTGCAGGATGCTTCCCCGCCCCCACACCTCACCACCGCGTTACTAAAGGCTCTCTACAGCCGTTCCATCCACCCACGACATCACGTCCGGCCATCGAGAAAAAATTACAAAGAATACTAAAAAGCAAAAAATACCGTTCGAAGAGTCAGAGCCAGCATCAGAACCAGGTTCAGACACGGCAGCGGTGTTGGAATTAGCAGACCGGGAATTTAAAACGACCAGAATCGATATGCTGAGGGCTTTCGTGGATAAAGTCGACAGCATGCAAGAACAGGTGGGCGCTACACACAGAGATAGGAATCTTAAGGAAGAACCAAAAAGAAACGCTAGAGATCAAACGCACAGTAACCCGAATGAAGAAGGCCTCTGATGGGTTTATCGGTCGACCACACGTGATTTAGAAGAGAATCTCTGAGCTTGAGGATATAGCAACAGAGTCTCATGAAACTGAAAAACAGAACAAGGACTGAAAAAAAAAAACAGAAGCAGAGTAGCCAAAGTCTGGGATAACTACCAAATGAATTACGCATCGTGGGAATAGCAGGAGGCGAAGGGAAAGAAAAAGGAGCAAAAGAAATATCCGAAACGATAATGACTGAGAATCTTCCAGTTGATGTCAGACACCAGAACAGAGCTCCAAGAAGCTCAGAGAACACCAAGCAGGATAAACGCCCCCAAACTAGGCATTTTGTTTTTAAGCTACGGAAGTTCAAAGGTAATGGGAAAATCCTGGAAGAAGACAGAGGGGTAAAAGCACATCGTCTACAGAGCAGCAAAGATAAGAACCACATCCGACTGCTCCTCAGATGCCATGCGAGCGAGAAGAGAATGGGGTGAAACATCCGAAGTACTGAATGAAAATTTTAAAAAACACCCCACAATCAAGAATTCTGTACCCTCTGAAATTACCCTTCAAGAGTGAAGGAGGAATAAAAACTTCCTTAGAAAAATGGGGGGAATCTGTTGCCAAGGGACCCGACTTTCAAGAAATATGAAAGGAAGCTCTTTAGAGAGAAAGAAATAATACGAGTCAGAAACACAGGTCGACGTAAAGCCAGGAAGAGCATGGGACAGAGAATAAGTGAAGAGAAAATAAAACCTCTCTTTTTTTATTTTTAATCGATCTAACGGATAATTAGTTCAAAATAATAATACCGACAATGTATTTGATTACGTACGCTTATGTCTGTATTTTACGTGCGTGGCGCGTCTGTGTTTATGCATGCTTCCCTAAAAGCAAAATCGACGTTGGCAATGATACAAAAGGCTAAGAGAGAGGAATTGAGATTATTCCGTTATTATAAGGTAATCACACTACCTATGAAGCGATATAGTGTTATTTGAAAGTAGGCTTGGATTAGCTGCAAGTGTATATTGCAAGCTCTAGGGCAACTACTAGTAAAAGAAATATAATTGATTAGGGTAAAAAAGAGAAAAAGTGGAATGATATAAAATGCTCAATTAAAACCACAAAAGGCAGATTCGCAACAACGTGAATGAACCTTGAGGGCATTCTGCTAAGTGAGATAAGTCAGACACAGAAAGACCAGTACTGCATGATCTCACTTATATGTAGAGTCTAAAAAGGTCGAAATCATAGAAATCGTTTACAGCGGTGGTCGTTAGGGGCTGAGTGTGGCGGACACGGGGAGATGTTTGTCAGAGGGTATGAGCTTTCAGGTGTAAGATGGATAAGTTCGGCAGCGTGCTGACTATGTAGTTAACAATATATTGTGTACTTGAAAGTTGCTAAGATAGTAGGTCTTAAAGGTTCTCACCACACACAAAAAATCGGTAACTGTGTGAGATGACAAGTGTGTTAACTAACTTTATCGTGGCAATCATGTCACAATATATGCATATATCAAATCATCGTGTTATACACCTTAAATTCACACAATTTGTACAATTTTGCTTGCCAGTTATACCTCGATAAAGCTGGAGGGAAAAAGAGTAGTTACTTTAACGCATAGATTCCTAAATATCAAGTACTTAACACAATAAATATTTCCTACTAAAAATATCCCACAAAAGGCAGAAAAAAGAGTGAAAGACAAAAATAGAAACTAAGAACAAAGGCAACAAATATGCTACAGGAACGAATGTGGTAGATATTACTCCAACTCTAACAATAACCGCTTTGAACGCCAATGGTTTCGACGCACCAGTGTACACACAGACTGGAGGAATGGATCCAAAAACGAGAGCCAACTATATGTCGTCTACAAGAAACCCACTTTAAATATAACGGCGCGAATGTATTAAAAGTAAATGGATAGAGAAAAATACATCATGCTAACACTAATCAGAAGAAAGCAGAAGTAGCTACATTCATTTCAGACAGAGTAGGCTTCAAAGTAAAGAACATTACGGGGCAGAAAGAAGGGCTTTACATAACGATAAAGGGATCGATTTTCCAAGAGGACGCAGCAATCCTTAACACGCCTGCGCCCGATCAAGCATCAAAACAGGTGAGGCAAACACTAACGCAATTTCAAAGAGAAACAGGTGAATCCACCATCCTAGTTGGAGACCTCAGCACCCCTCCATCAGAAATGGACAGATCCGTGAGGCGGAAAATCAATAAGGACGTAGATCCATCAACTGGATAAAACTGACACCTACAGACTTACTTAATCCAACAACAGCAGATTTCACATTACTCTCAAGGTTATGCCCAAGAGAGATCGCATTCTGGGCATAGAACACACCTTGACAAATTATAAAGAATAGAAATCATATAACGTCTGCTCTGAAACCACAGTAGACTCAAACCGGGACTCGACGATGAAAAGAATCCCAGAGAATCCCCAAAACACTTGGAGATTGAACAACACACTTCTAAATAACACGTGGTTCCAAAAAGAAATCTCAAAATAAATTTTAAAATATTTCAGACTAAACGAGAATGAAAACAAGCTTATCAAAATTTGCGAGATGCAGCAAAAGCAGCTCATAGAGGGAAGACCTAAAATCAATAATCCAAACCTCCACCTTAGCAAACTAGAAAAAGATCAAATTAAATCCAAAGTAAGCAGGAGAAAAGAAATAATAAAAATTACAGCAGAAAATCAGTAGAGAAATTCAACAAAATCAAAAGCTGGTTCTTCGAAAACGTCAATAAAATTAATAAGCCTCTAGCCGGGCTAAGAAATAAGAAAGAGGACTCAAATTACTAATATCGGGGGAAAAAAGAGGGGCCATCACAACAGATTCGTGGACATTAAAAGGATTATTAAGGAATACTGTGAACAACTGTATGCCCATAAATCTGATAAATTCCTTGAAAGGCACAATCTGCCAAAACGCACACAAGAAGAAACAGACAATCTTAAAAAGCCTGTATCTATAAAAGAAACTGAATCAATAATTAATAACCTTCCAATACGGAAAGCACCATGCCCAGATGGGTTCACTGGTAAATTCTACCAAACATTTAAGGCAAAAATCTCTTTCAGAGGAAATACTTCTTATGAGGTCAGCATTACCCAGATACAGAAGCCAGACGAAGACATTACAAGAAAGGAAAACCACAGATCGATATCTCTTATGAACACAGGTTCCAAAATCCTCAACAAAATTTTAGCAAATCAAATCCAGCAATGCATACAAAGAGTCATAAACCATAACCAAGTGAGATTTATTCCAGGTATGCAAAGCTGGTTCAACACTCAGCAATCGATTAATGCAATCCATCCATCGCAGCGACAGGCTAAAAAATAAAGAATAAATTTAAAAAAACACACGATCATAGGAATAGATGCAGAAAAAGCATTTGACAAATCCCAAACCCATTCGTGATCTAAACAAACAAACAAATAAATAAATAGAACCTCTCAGTAAATCAGGAATAGAGGGGAACTTTCTCAGTTAGATAAAGTACAACCACAGAAAACCTACAGCTGACACTAACCACACTTAACGATGAGAAACTAGAAGCTCCCCCAGGACGATCAGGAACAAGGCAAGGACGTCCCTTCTCATCGCTCCTTTTCGACATCATGCTGAAAGTTCCAGCTAATGCAATAAGACGAGAAAATGAAATAAAAGGTATACCAACTGGGAAGGGAGAAATGAGTGTCTTTTCCACAAATGACATGACCGTCTTTGTGAAAAATCTGAAAAAACTGACAAAGGCCCCCTAAAACGAATGAGCGTTTACATTAAGGTTGCAGAACACGAGGTTAATAACCGAAAATCGATTGCTTTCTTATATACCAGTCAGAGGAGGGCAGGGCCCACATCAAGGGTACACTGACCAAGGCTGAGGCCCAGCAGGCAGAGAGGGCGTGTGCCCAGGACATGGGTCAGGAACAAGGAAACAAGTGAGAACAGGTGTGCCCTGCCTCCAGTCAGGCCCAGGGAGGTGGGACCCAGCCTGGGGAGGGCAGATCCAGTTAGCACGCCAGAGCTTGCCATCCGTCAGTGGGGCCCCAAGCACAGTGGACTTCTCAACCCACAGGCCTCTCTGGCCCCAGGGGTCCTAGGAATTCTCTAGAGCCAGCAGCGGGCCCCTGAAGCCCCCAGTAGTAGACTCCGTGCACTGCAACGGAACCCGGAAAGGGGAGTAACAGGTGTGTCTGTCTGCTCCAACGAGACAGGGCAGGAGGGAGTCACAGTGCGAGCCCCGCACACCCGGGCTTGGGGCCCGGCTCTGGTTCAGCTATCAGCAGGCCTGGCACATGGTGAATGGATGGATGGATGGATGGATGGATGGATGGCAATGATAATATCAACTTGCAGGGAAGTCGTGAGAACTAAGTGACAGAGCCCGTGGGGGCCCCACACGTCAAGCACCGCACACAGCAGGTGCATAATTGATGTTGGCCCTTCCCTATTCCGTTCTTGTACCTTTCACATGCATCCCCGAACTCCAAGCTTAGCGTTCAGGCCTGGCAGCCTGGCCTTGGCCCACTGCTCCTCCTGGCTCGTCACTCACTGTTCAGTCATTCCCAAGGATCCAGCTCCCAAACACACCTGGTGACATCACCAGGGAACCTGGTGCAGCCTCAGCCACGCACTGGAACGGAAGTGGCCGGGGTAGGGAGTCAGGGATGGGGCAGCTGAAGGTGCTTCACGAACCACCTGGAAGCCTCCCAACCAGACCCTGACTCCTGCCGCTGGCCGCACCCCACACCCTGTCCTCTTGCCTGTCCGGGGGGCGTGTGCCGGGCAGAGGACATGTTGTGTCCTCACAGAGGGGGCTGTGGCCAGGCCGTGTCACACCTGGAGCCGTGGAGCCACATGGTGTTCCATGCAAAACCCCAGAGAAGAAAACCAAGGCTCTGGACGATGGCTCACCTGTCCCACAGCCGGGAAGCGGTGGCTGCGGACTTGCTCCTCCCAGTCAGACACACCTGTGTTTATGGCTGACCGCAGCCTCGGTTTGCTCACCTGTAACCTGGGGCAACAGTGATGATTGGCTGAGACCTTTTTTCCTCTATTCGGTCGGCATGTCCTGAGCACCTACTGTATGCCAAGTACTGTCCCAGAAGCATGGGACACAGCAGTGAACGAAATAGGAAAAAAACCTACACTTGAGGAATTTACATTCTAGTCTGAGGAGGTAGCAAATAAACGACAAATCGAAAAGCATTAAAATGCTAAGCAGTGGTAAAAACTTTGAAGAGAAACGCGTCCGCTGAGGTGGGGTGGGGTCGGGGAGAACAGCGCCGACCTCGCGTGATAACGTGTAATCCCTCGCACGTCGTCGGGCCCGGCCTCTCTGAGTGAGAGGCGTTTGAGAGGCAGGGTGCCCGTGGCCATCCCGGGGAGGAGCCTCGAGACAGAGGGGACAGCCAGTGCGAAGGTACCGAGGCAGGAGTGAGACCGTGAGCACAGGAGTGGCAGGTGGGGACAAGGTGCGCGGATCGGAGGGACGGCAGGGCAGGAATCGCCAGGGGCCTGCAGGACACGGAGAAGAGACCGCGGGGTCACAGGTGGCAGCAAGGACAACAGCAAGAGTGCCATGGTCCCCGGGGAGGTGACGGTGGCTGGGGCAGGGTGCGCATCCAGGAGGCGGTGGCGGTGGCCGGATCCTAGGCACAGTCTAGAACTGTGCTGGCTGATATGGTAGCAGCCACTAGCCCTAGCTGGGTACCTAGATTTAAGTTGATTAAAATTAAATGAAAGAGAAGTCACTCCCTGGCCACACTGTTTGGTGGCCACGGTGGAGGGTGCAGACAACATGCCCTTCCTCGTGGAAGGTTCTACTGGACGGCAGTGCTCTAGAATATGTAGTGCCAACGAGAGCGGCTTATCACCTGGATATGGGACACAAGAGACCAACCCAGGTCACTACAGCACGCGGCACCCACGACGAGCTGGCCGTTGCGGCCGCTGTTACTACCGCTCGCTCATTCCCATGTATGTCTGGCCCCCGGGAGACCCCCTTCCTCTGTCTCCAGCCTCAGAGTCCTGGGTGTCCTCCAGCAGACACCCAGGGGGGCAGCCACAGCCCCTCACCCCGATCCATCACCCCTTCCGAAGGCAGTGGGCCAGCCCGCAGTATGCCGGGCCGGGAGCTGGCCCCGGACCCCTCCCATTCAGCTTGGGCCAAGTCACCTCCCCCCTCCTGGCCTCAGTTTCCCCACCGTGGAACGATGGGCTCCTCTCGTTCTGGTGCCAGGGCTCGTGATGAGGGCAAAGCCCCAGCTGGGGCGGGGCATGCCGAGGAGAGGGGGTCTGCGAGTGTGCGGAGGCGGGGGACAGAGACGACGGGGGGACACTTCCACTGGAGAACGCCCCAGAGCTCACTGAATCATCCGCAGCTTCAGAAGCCAAGAGGCCAATTGCGGCCTTTCATGACTGTGATCCACAAAGTACAGCCTCCGTCACTCAGGCGCCACCAGAGCCAGGAGCCCAGTCCTTGAGATAAGCGACTCCCTCGGCACCGCTGACTCTTCCCCAAATAACCTGCTCACACTCCCTGATGAGCAGCGGCACAAGGAGACGGTGGAGGAGGGCTCGCTGGCACGGACGCCTCTGTGCCACTGCCAGGGTTTCTGTGTGCTGCGGCTCAGCTCTGCTAAAGGGCGGCGGATGGGGAGAAGCGGGGAGCGGGCGTCTGAGGAGAGGCCGAGTGAGGGGCTCAGACCTGCCCGGGGCTGGGCCGATGGCTGCCCAAACAGTCCAGGCTTCGGGGAAGAGCTGGCACCTTTCCCCCGATGACGTGACACCAAAGCATGTCCCTCACGGATCGTTCCGCTCATGCGAACAGCTTTCGGGGCAGCAAAATGGATCAAGGGCAGGAGTGGAGAGTCCAGGGGCCCTCTCACCCCCGCAGAGGCCAGAGAGAACGGCTCTGTTTACAGAACAACAGGCAGCGAGAGGTCAAGGCCACCAGCCCTGCTATGTCATTTTCTGCTTCTTCCCAGGAACATCTGTTGATCTGAACTTGGCCTTGAGAAAACACTCACACCAAAAATTCAAAGGAGTCCACGGGGACAGCGTGGAAAGGAGAGAGGCGTTCTCCGGCGTGTCGCGATGCAAGCGCGGAGTTTTATAGACAAAACGCACCGGGCTTGGGAGGCATCTCCGCCCTTTGTTGACCCTCAATCAGCAAGGAAGCAAAAGTGCACCCCAAGTTCGTAAACTACGTTCCTGCGGAACACTGGGGTTCAGCCTGCTGCCTAGAGCTCTTGGTCGTGGAAACGGAAGACTGGTGGTTTGCTCGTCGATGCACATGAGAAGGTTAAGTTAGAGTTTTCTCACTATAAGCCCCCCCTAAATTGTTCTTCAGCCCCCAACACCTGCTGCTTCAGGAGTCTGGGATGGCCCCAAAAAGTGCCGGTCGCACTGCTACCCTCAGAGGCAATCGTCGCTTTGCCCCTGGCTGCTCGGGGCTCTGATGCTGGAGACCGGGCATCTCCACGCAGGCTGCAGTCAGTTCGCGGGATGGAATGAAGCACATCAATAGTCCACGTTTGGCTCCCGGGGTGTTTGCGGCTTGTGGCCGGCTCACCTGTCTGGCGTGGTGCTGTGACCCTCGCCTCCCAGCGCCGACTTCCAGGCGCCTCCACCAGATTCAGAGCAGCCACCGGGCTGCCGAGACGCCAGCCCCAGGCAAGGGTAGCTTCCTGGGCGGCCTCTGCCAGCAACGCTTTGACTCGGCTGCGTCCAGCTGTGGGCACTGGCTAAGGAGGAGCAGTCGTGGGCAGGTGGCAGGATCAGAGCGCTGTCCCCAGGTAAAAATGGCTCGGAACACTGCTCAGCCCACCTCGCTCTCTGGTCCACGCCTCGTAGGCTCTGGCTGTCTGGGAAATAAGCTCTGCACCGGCCCTGCCTGTGCGCAGAAGGCCCTGGAGGACGAGAATGCAGGACCGGAGCCCGCAAGGGCTGGGTGCAAACGCGAACTCCAGCCTTTTCCAGTCGCGAAGCCCGGGTAAAGCAGGTCGGCCCCTGGGGGACTTGTTTTCCCGTCTGTGAACCGGTGGACAGCGCCCGCTGCTAGGGTCACTGGGAAGCTTCAGTTACCTAATGCAAGAAAAGACCCCAGCATCAGCGGACACTCAGAAAAGAGCCAGGAAGCACACGCAGCAGGCTGCACTTGAAAAAACGAGACCAACTCACGTGTTCATCACGGGAACCTGAGTCGAAGCGGCCTGGGGAGGGGTTCCCCGGGCGAGCCCAGAATGGAGCAAGGGGCCCAGAGCGTGGAGGGCTGCAGGGACTTGGACCTCTGGTGACTGTGGCCCAAACTCGGATGGCCCTTCAGCTAGGGGGGCTGAGGAAAGAGCACAGGGAGATGGTCCAGGCTTTTCTGTGGCTGGAGCCCAGCCTCGCTGACCGCCGCCCCATTTCCTGTTTGATGATGTTTACCTGTCTCCTTCTTCCGGCAGGAGGGTGTGGGCGTTTCTTACATGCCACAGTAGAGCCTCGATTCTGAAGGGGATAGTTTTAGCACAATTTTGGGGGCCAGCGGGCCGAGCCACCTCTTCTCCACACCTCCTCCCCCAAATCGGGGACACAGTGAGCGGGTCACGGCAGAGGACTCCAGCTGTGTCTGGGAGACAAGACGCAGCAGGCCTCGGGCTTTGCTTCTGGTCTCTCTGCTGTGTGGTTCTGGGCAGGTTGCCCAGCCCCTCTGAGACCCCGCTCCTCATCCCCACGATGGGTAACAAGACCTGTCAGTGTAGATGGTGACCTGGCCGACGCAAGCCAAAATTTGAAGTAAGACAGGGCCAAGCACTGGCGACAGAGCTGCTATGTTTGCATCCCCCCAAATTCACATCTCGAAGCCCTAATCCCCAACGCGATGCTATTTCGAGGTGGGGTTTTGGGGTGTGATCGGATTGGGGGGCCCAGGGACGGGAGTGGTGCCTTCATAAGAGGCTGAAGAGTTTTCGCTCTCGCTCTCCCCATCCCCCGCCCGGCCCCGCACCACCAGACGCAGACGGCAGCCATCGGCACGAGGTCCTCCCCGGGAACCAGCTCAGCCAGCACCTTGGTCTTAGACTTCTCCGCCTCCTTAACTGCGAGAAATAAATGTCTCCTGTTTAAGCCCCACCACTCACGCGTCCCGGTCTAGTGCATTTTGTTCCAGCAGCCGGAAGTGACCGAGACAGAAATCAGTGCCCACGGTGGGGTGCTGCCCAACGAACGCCTAAGAGTTTGGAAGTAGCTTTGGAACCACGTAGTGGGCAGAGGCTGGGCCTTTCAGGGTGCAGGCTGGAAGGGGCTGCTGATATTGAGAACAGGCCGTTCAAGGTGAAGGGAGAGTAGCTTGGAAAGACAAGAGGGGCCCCTTCCTGAAGAGAAAGCCTCCCTCTCAGCACAAAGAACCCCGCTCGGAACGTCGTAGAAATACAGGCGCTACGGGAGACGCCGACGAGGTCTCAGGCGCAAACGAGGAGCGAGCTGTAGGCAACGGAGAAATGGCAACGTGTCGTAAACTGGCAAAGAACTCGGCTGAGCTGTGTTTGCAGAAGGTAGACCTGCGAGCGATGACACTGGAGATTTGGCGGAGGAGATTGCTAAGTGGGGTGCTGGCGGGGCGGGGCGGCCTGCTTCCTCCTGACTGCTTATAGTAAAGTGTGGGAAGACAGACAGGAATTCAAGGGGAATCGTTCAGCAGAAAGGAACTTAAAGACCTGGGAAATTCGCAGCCTATTCCCTATTGCAGAAAATGAGGAACCGTGTTCTGCACAGTGCCAAGAGTGTGTCTGGCCCACGACCCCTCGAGAGGAGATCAGCGGGCGTGTGAACCCTGCCTGCCCCTAGCCGGCCACCCCAGCAGGAGCAGAAGGGGATGGAGATGAAACAGAATGAAGGGAAGCCGTGGCCACTTAGACTGCAGGACAGGACCACACAGCTGCTCGGGCGTGGACTCACGCTGATCTTCACAAAGAGGGGCGAGGCAGCGGGCGGAAGGAGGGCGGAAGGCGCGGGATCCCAGGCGTGAGATGGGCGAGCGCTAGGGATGTGATGCAGTCACCGCGTGGTGGCTGAGGTGACCGCGGCCAACACCGCTGTACGAAATGCAGGAGGGTTGTCGAGAGAGGGAGCACCTAGGAGGGAGAACCAACATCATTAAAATGGCCATTCGACCCGAAGCAAGCTACAGATTCAATGCAACCCCTATCAAAATGCCGATGGCATTTTCCAGAGAGATAGAACAAATAATCCTAAAATTTATACGGCGCCATAAAAAAACCCGAAGAGCCATGGCAATCTTGAGAAAGAAGAACAAAGTTGGAGGTGTCACACTACTTGACATCAAACTATACTACAAGGCTACAGTAATCGAAACAGCATGGTAGCGGCATGAAAACAGATACATCGATCAATGGCACAGAATAGAGAGCCCAGAAATAAATCCACGCCTACACACTCACTTAATATAAGATAAAGGAGGTAAGAATATACAATGGAGTAAAGACAGTCTGTTCAATAAATGGCATTGGGAAAATTGGACAGATACATACAAAAAAAAAAGAAGCTGGACCACCTTCTTACACCGTATACAAGAACAGACTCAAAATGGATTAAAGACTTAAATGTAAGACCCAAAACCATAAAACTCCTAGAAGAAAAAAAGGGCAGTAAACTCTCTGGTATTACTAACAAGAATTTCTTTTCAGATATATCTCCCCAGGCAAGGGAAACAAAAGAAAAAAATAAACAAATGGGACTAGTCAAACTAAAAAGTTTTTGTACAGCAAAGGAAATCATCAACAAAACAAAAAGACAACCAACTGTTTGGGAGAAGATATTCGCTAATGATACACCTGATAAGGGGTTAATATCCAAACTATATAAAGAACTCATACAACTCAAGAACAAAAAAACAAACAGTCCAATTAAAAAATGGGCAGAAGATCTAAACAGATACTTCCCCAAAGAGGAAATGCAGATGGCCAATAGACATATGAAAAGATGCTCAAGGTCGCTAATCATCAGAGAAATGCAAATTAAAACCACAATGAGATATCGCCTCACACCTGTCAGAATGGCTATCATCAATAAATCAAAAATCAACACGTATTGGCAAGGATGCGGAGGAAAGGGGACCCTCACGTGCTGCTGGTGGGGTTGCAAATTGGTCCAGCCGCCATGGAAAACGGTACGGAGCTTTCTCAGAAAATTTAAAATGGATCTACCTTTTGACCTGGCAATTGCACTTCTGACTATTTATCCAAAGAAAACCAAAACAATAATTCGTAAAGATCTATGCACCCCAATATTCATGGCGGCACAATTTACAATAGCTAAGATACGGAAGCAACCTGATGCCCATTGACAGATGATTGGATAAAGAAATTATGGTCCATATGTACAACGGCATATTACTCAGCCATTAAAAAAGTGAAATTCTACCATTTACAATGACATGGATGGACCTAGAGGTTCTCATGCTGAGTGAAATAAGTCAGACAGAGAAAGACAAATACCATGGGATTTCACTTAGATGCAGAATCTACGGAACGAAAAGAACCAACTAATCAAAAACAGACTCACAAATATAGCGGACGATTTGGTGACAGACTGAGGGGAGGGAGGTTGGGGGAGCTAGGAGAATGGGGTGAAGGGTTATAGAAGCACAAATTAGTAGCTGATGGATGGTCACGGGGATGGGGAGCACAGCAGAGGGGACACCATCAGCAGCAAAGCAATGAGAAGGTGGAGAGCCAGAGGGGAGAAGGAGCAATTAGGGGGGTCGTTTTATAAACTACATAAATGTCTAACCAATGTGCCGCATACTTGAAACTAATTAAAATAAATAAATAAATAAATAAATGTATTTAAAAAAAGAGAGAGGGAGAGAGCAGGCCCTGAGTGCTCGTCACACGGGGATTTCTCTGCTTTACGGTACCCGTGTGAGCTTCCAGCTCAGCCTGTCGCGGGTGACGGCTTCGCACACAGCCATCACCCTCGCCTGTGGTTTACTTCCCACACCTTCCGCTCCCCGCGGTCAAGCGCAGTTCGAAATGTTCAAAGAAAGAGCCCAGAGATGAACACCTCGCGAGCTTCGTTTGCGCGCCATTCTGAGGAGTGTGAGAACCCTCGCGCCGTCCTGCCCGGGCCGTGACTCACCCCTCTGTCCAGCGTCTCCACCCTGCGGCCGCTCCTCACCTGTGCGTCGCTCAGTGACCGGCTCCGTTATCAGATCGACTGTGGGGCATCGTGGTGCTGTGTTCCAGTCACGCCGGCTTCACGTGACCATGGCCCCAGAGCACAGGAGTGGTCTGCCGGCGATTCCATCCGCCAAAGGGAAGCTTTAAGTGCTCCTCCTAAGTGAAAACGCGTGAATGCAGAGGGTTCGGTACCACCCCCAGTTTCCCGCATCCGCTGGAGGACTTGCCCCCACGGGCAACGGGAACTACCATATATGCAAAAATCAAATCATCGTGCTGTGCGCCTCGAACCCACACAGGGACATATGTCGATTATTTCTCAATAAAACTGGGGAGAAAAAGAAGAGAATGGCCCAAAGGTGATGCGGGGATCAAAGCCACCACTTAGGTTTCGACAGGCCAGGCGGCCTCTGACCAAAGCCATGGGCGCAGGTGCAACCGCCTCCTGGCGGGCCGGTTGTTGGGAATTGCTACGGCTGCCCACGTGGACCTAAAGAACAGCACGAATTCTGGATCCAAGAGAAAGGAATTTAGAACCAGCCGAGGGGAGTGAAGATGATGAACCCAAATGTCAGTCGAAAGTGGAGGTTCAGAAGCCAGCCCTCCTGTTAACTCCCTCCTCCATCATGCACTTGCTGCTGTGTGACCCTGGGCAAGTTATCAACCCCTCTGTGCCTCAGTTACCAGAAAAGTGAAAATAATGATGAGACTGACCCCTGGAGCTGCATGTGTGGGCCTTAGCAGGCACCTCGCCCACCGTCACCTGCCATACATGGCATCGCCATGAGCGTCACCGCCACCAGCCCAGCCTCGAAGCCACAGAGAAACAATAGGTCTTTTTCAGATTCCAACAGCTTATCGCTTCCACAGATGGCAAAAGCCAGAGTAGCCACTGGCGCCAGCTGGAGTGACGGTCACACAGGGGAACAGCAACAGAAAGGGGCCAGTGACTGCAGGCAGATGGCAGACGCCCTGTGGTCAAGAGGCTGGTGTCGGCTGCAGCTGTGAGGCTTTGCAGCCTGCGGCTGTGCCCCGCGGGGCGAGGCAGACGCTTGGGGTGTATCAGGACCTGGAAGGGCTGCCCTGGACATGGGGAGGGGAACGGGGCCTCACAGAGGCTGCTCCCAAGTATCCACGCACTCCTGTTCCTGGAGGGTCACAGGGGTTCTGCCAGGACCCGGCTCGGCCATGGGCGGGCCTGGCGGCCTGTGGCCTCCGCAGAGGCGGAGGGCGTTGCCAGGGCGCCCAGGCAGAGCCACGCCCCCACAGCTGGATGGAAATCGGCCTAAAGAGGGGCAGAGCAGGCCTGAAAGGTGGGTTAGACGGGGAGAGGCCAAGGCCAAGAACAGCACGCCAGGCGCTACCTGGGCTGGAGCAGAGGCCGGAGTCCGCAGAGCGGCTTCCACGGGCTGTCGCGGGTGGCTGCACCCACGGGTCTGCCAATCTGCAGTTTGGGGGCAGAAGCATCTGGTAAGGAGACACTGGGACAGATCCTGGGGGCTCGCAGTCTGGGGGAGTGAGGGGAGGCTGAACCAAGAAGGCCTTGAGGAAGCCAGTGCTGGAACAGAGAAACGGCGTGTGGGGCATGGGGGGCTGAGGCGGGGCACAGCGGGCCCCATAAGATGCCTTTAGTTTGTAGCCAGTCGAGAAGTCTCCATCTGGGGTCTTTATTCTCCCAGGAGTTCATGCAGGGGCCTGGAAAGCGCAGGGTGAGGTGGAGGGAGTGCTTGGCTGGCCCCGGGGTTGTCTCTGTTCTGTCATGATATGGGGGTCCCAGGGAGCAGGGAGCCCCTGATCACAGCCTCTGTTCTGTCTGATATGGGGGTCAGGGGAACGGGGGGCCCACAGTCACAGCCTCAACGAGAGGCTGGGGACGGCAGGGGCTGCCGCGAGGACCCCAGTGCAGGAACCAGGCCTGGTCCCCGCTGGCCAGCCTCCTCACTAGTCAGGGCCGCCGTCCACATGGACACCACAGTTCTGTCAATCCTGAGATGCTCGGCTGCGGGTGCCTCTCATTAAGTTACTCCCGAAATAAGCCGCCCCGAACTCTGACCCTCGCCAGAAGGGTCAGTCCTGCATTCTCACCGAGGCCTTCGGGCAAAAGCGACACGGCCAGCCCTGCAATTGAGCCTGCCCACCCCGGCGGCGGCCTCCTAGGCTTGTGGCGCTGGCGCCAGCCTGCCGTGGACACCCGCCCGCCTCCGCAGGCTCCGAGGGCCGCCAGGGGCGATGGATCCCCAGGCCTCCCCGGCTCCGGACGGCGGGGAGGGCTTCTCCGTCCGGGCGTATGTCAGCCTTCTTGGGTTGGTTTTTCTCGATTAGTGTGAGGGCAAAGTTGAAAATGGACAAGAAGCCTCTAGACGCCCAGTCCCAGCCCTGCCGCAGCCCCTCGATGTGGGCGAGGTTCAGCTTGGCGGCCATCGGGCAGGGGACGGGGGAGAGGTCAGTGGGTCGGGGAGGGCTCCGCGGGAGGAGAGCCACAGGGCGCGTGAGTCTGGTGGTTAGCTAGGCCCCCACCGTGTGCCCGCTCTGCGCCCTGAGCGTCACCGCGTCCCTCCGTCCAGCCTCACTCCTCACGAGCGAGGAAGCGGCCGTCATCTCCGAGAAGCCCCAGGGCCTTGAAATGACGACAGTGACCCCTGCCCCACCTCGCCCCGACCGGCCCGGCGCACACGGCGAAGGCTCAGTAAGTACTGCTTCCTCGTCACTCGTGCCAACGTCACGAGTATCGGGACAATCGGCCTGACACCTGGCCCATCTCCATGGCCTCCCAGGACCCTCCCGGTCCTTGGGCCCTGAGCCGCTTCGCACGGTCTCCCCGGGCTCTGCCGAGTAAAGGATGTCAGAGGGGAGGCGGGGGTGGGGGGAGAGCGGCTGCGTCCACCAGGCTTGCCAGGCTCGCAGAAAACACCGCCGGGCATGCCAACAAGTACCCCTGTGATGGTGGCCTGCCGGGCCAAACACCAGAAGAGCTGCAGAGAGGAGAGGGGTCAGGAGAGGAGGGGACGGGGGGGGCGTCGGGGAAAGTGCCAGGACTCTGGGCTCCTTGCCCACCTTTCTGCATCCCAGGGCCCTGGAAGTGAGGACCAAATGCCCCAGCCGGCCTCCGAGGCCCCGCCCGCACGGGTCCTTGTGCCTCCCGGTCCCCGCCTGGCCCCATTTTCCTGTGCTCCAGCCGCCTTGGCTTCCCGCCAGGCTCTTTCCCAGTCAGGCTGGTCTCAAGGGCTGTCCCCCGCCTGGGGTGCTGCTGCTCTGCCCTTGCCCGGCTAACTCTGACTCCTGCGTAGGGTTCCTACTCAAGTGTCACTCACGGAGTCACCGGACTTAGACCCTCCCTGGCCCCAGTCCAAGTGAGGTCCTCCACGTAGGGTCTCCTACGTAGCCAGGGCACTCAGAAGCCTACCGTGAGGTCCCCAAGTCCCCATTAGGTCCTCACTCAGGGACACCCTGGTGCTGGTGCCTGGCTTGCGGGGGGATGGGCAGAAGCTGGGGTTTGGGGCCAGCGAGAACTGCTGTGGCCAGGCCTTTCTGCCATCGCTGTGGCCGGCCCAGCCACAGCTCCCTGATCCGGCTTCTGGCAGCCAACCCCTTGCCAGCCAAAGGGCAAAGTTTTACTAACGAGAATCCTTCTGATACACTCAGACCGTGGAACTTCTGTCTGAGATAATTAATTTCCAGGTTCCACATGAACACAAGAGCTGAAAATTAGAGCTTGCGGAAAACCAGTCCCAGCCATTCCTGGGAATTACGAGGGGCCCGGAGGCCTGGAGGTACTGGCGGCTCCTGGCACGGGCTCCCCAGAGGGGCTGCCCTCTCTCTGCCCTCCCCAGGCAGGCCCCGCCTGGCTGGCCTTTCCCTTTGGGGCTCAGGGCAGCAGGGAGGCTGCAGTGTGAGGCCACAGGCGCCCCCAGCATCCAGCCCAGGGCCTGGACACCTGCGTCTCTGGGGCCCTCAGTCCGGCCCTTGGTCGGGCTCTAGTGATGCCCCGCATTTGTCTGTGCCCACTGCCTTCCCCCAAACTCGGGGCAGGAGCCGGGTCAGACCCACTCCTGAATCCTCAGGGCGCCCGAAACCACCGTGGTTAGTGGTCCCTCCTGCCTGCTGGATGTAAACCTTGGGTGAAGCCGACACCCGACTTCTCCCAGGGGGGCCACCTGTGAGCACTGTGACAAGAGCCCTGGATCCTACTGTGAAATAAGGATGGTGCCACGCATCCCCCGGGCCTTGAGGCTCAGACGTGAGCACCGGTGACCATGACCACGGCGACAGTGGCCAGCGGCTAATTTCCGGTGGCACTGAAGGAATTGAACACAGTCCTGTGACCTCCTGGGGGCCACGCAGACCCAGAGAGGGCAGGAGGAACCTTTTCCTCGATGGACTGAGAGTGAGCCCGGGACCCCGAACTCAGCACGCGCAGGAAGCTTGCCGAGGGCCCGGTTTCTGGTGGGCGGCCGCTGACTCTCACAACTCAAACGCCCCCACTCCGTGAGACAAGGGGGCTCCGGACCCCGTGTTCAAGCCCTCGGGGCCACATATTGGTTAGAACTTCATAGATTTCAGAAAGGTCGGTGGGGACATTTACCAACATCACTCTTTATGGGGCCTGGGGGGGACCTCGGCGTCTCCGCAGGGAACGGTATGCACGCTCACCCCAGAGACCGACACGCACACAGCCTCGCATCATTCGGGCAGGCGATGCCGCCGAACTTCGCCAACCCGTCTCCCTTTCCGAGCTCGGTGGCTTTTGGAGAGGGGGAGGGCTGCTGGGAGTGGGGGCTGCTGGGGGGCTTAAAGGCTATCCCATGACCCCGTGCTTGGCAGCAAGCCTGGCTCCAGAAGCCACTCCTGCTGTCACTGCTGGTCTTCTGGGTACAGTGACAAACACGGTGGCATTTGCAGTTGCAAGTAAATGTTAGCTCCTTCCTGAACCGACCCGGCCACCATCCCTCGGACTGGGGTGGCTTAAAGGCATCCAAGGGGACACTGGGTGACAGAATTTGGAAAGGATTTATTGGCACTCAGAGTCGTTTTCACAAAGGTTGTATGAGCCATCTCACATCCTGTCACAGTCTGCTCCCAGGAAGGACATAGGAGACGTGACTTCCCGACTTTTCTCACCCTCGCCCCAAGGCAGAGAAAGCCCCTTGAGAGCCACAGCTTGGAGCCTGAGATGCCCTGGAAAGCTCAGGGCGGGCAGCGTGCCCTGGAGTCACCGAGCCCTCCCCGGCCCAGCCCCAGGACCATCGGGGGCGAGGGCGGCCTCCTGCGTTA
This sequence comes from Pteropus medius, assembly GCF_902729225.1. NCBI lineage: Eukaryota > Metazoa > Chordata > Mammalia > Chiroptera > Pteropodidae > Pteropus > Pteropus medius. The sequence goes on along the minus strand of NW_024349797.1, from coordinate 21,601,267 downwards.
GCGGGGCAGACACACCGCCTGAAACCCGAGAGTCACTAAAAAGGAACAGTCCGTTGAGGAAGATTCTAGACAGGATCCACCCGCCGCTCGGCTGACCAGCGCCCCGCTCATGGCCCGGAGCCTGTTTCCGTGTCTGCACACTCTCGGGGGAGCTGAGGCGGGGCTCCCACTTGGGAATGAAGGCCTCATTCATGCCGGCCCCGCGGGGGCCTGGCCTCTGAGACGGGGCACGCGCGAGCTGGCAGGGCACAAGCGGGCACACAGATTACGCCCCTCTCTGCACAGCCGAGCTCTTGTGTGTCTTCTGCCGGTCACTCGAGGAAGAGTTCCCAGACACGGCAGGCTGCCGAAGGCCCGCCATCCCCAAGGGCCTTTGTCTGTAGCTCAGACGCTGCTGATTTCACCCCAGGGACTGAACGAAGTCTGTAAGGGTCCTCTCTGATTTGTGAGGGGTGCTCATTTAGGAAGTCTAATGGCTGAGGGAACCCAGCCCGCACCCCAAGCTACTCTGACCCCAGCGGCTTTGTCGCCCCTCTTACTGGGAGACTCGCCCAGGCCAGCCTGCCAGTTTTCCCGCAGTATGACAGCTTCCCCCGCTCGGGGCTCCCACCCGCACACCCAGGGCGATCAGCCTCCCCTTCTCCAGCTTCCTAGACTCTAGATCTCTCCCAGGTGCTCTGGCCAGCAGGCCATGGGAACCAGCGAATGACTTCTTCCCAGCCCCGGACCTGTGTCCCCGGCCTCTCTGAAGTCGCCCCAGGCTGTGCTTCTTCCAAGCAGCACCAGCGCAGCCACGCACTCCCGAGCCCACACCCTCTTCCCCCCCGACTTCCTGGGGTGGCACTAACACAAGCTTAGTAGGAGTAGACAATCTCGAACACACACACACACACACACACACACACCACCACCACACACAAACTCCCCCCACCCCACTCACCATTGCCTGCCTCTTCTCAAAATCCTGTGCCCAGCCCGGCGCGATGGCCGGCATATTTAGCCATGTGATCTGCGGAGCATCCGCTGTGAGATTAGGGGGCGGCGCACAAGACCACTCTCACTTCCGACACGAATGCAACTTTGGGGGTTACCGAGAACATCCTCCGTTTCAACGATTTGCCAGAAGGACTCACAAACCCGGGAGGGCGGTGACCCACAGCCACAGTGGGAGCGGGCACTGGCCGGTCCAGGAAGTTCCAGGCCCGTACTCACAGCCATCCACGGGGGCGTCGTGGGCAGCGTCACTTCCCCTGGGGTGGTGTGGGACAGCCCACGGAGCCCTGTCGCTCTGTTTCTGCTGGGGACTTCAGGGTCACCCCCACACACACACCTGGCTGACAGGGGCCAGTCCCCTGGGGGTGAGCCATTCCCGCCCCCCACCATCACGCCGTAGACTTCTGGTGTGGCCCGAAGTCCCAGGTAAGCAGATAGCTCAGGGGCCAGTGGCTGAGGACAAGCCAGACTTTTTGAGGGCAGTTAAAGGTTTCACCACAGCCACCAACCAATCAAAATGGAGGCAAGAAGTGATGCTACCGACCACTAGCCCATGGGCCCGTGGAAGCTTCCAGAAGTCATCAGGAACGACAGCCACACCCAGAGGTGCTGTCTAGAGTGTGTCCCCCACCCCGGGACACGGTGAGTCGCTCCTGTCTTTCTTCCTCAGTTTGATCTTGCTGTCCTCACCAGGCATCCTGGCCCAGCCTCCGGCGGCCGCGCCCTCGGCCGGGAACCTGGGTAGCAACACAGCGTGTGGGGGACCGAGGCTGGCTGGCGGGGCCTCGGAGGTTTTCCCAAGACGTGATGCCCGGCATTCCATGGCAGACGGGCAGTATCCTGGGCCAGTCCTGACTCAGAGAGGGGCCGACACAGGGATACCATAGGCCAAATGGAACCACTTAGCCGAGGGTAGCCCATCGACCCCCCGATATAGATTCTCCCAGAAGACCACCAGAGAACTTGCTACTGAAGCAAAGCCAAGTTCACTACCTATGCTCCCTGCTCCCTGCTGCCTACTACCTGCTCCCTGTTACCTGCTTCCCGCTACCTGTTCCCTGATATCTGTTCCTTGCTACCTGCACCCTGCTACCTACTGCCTATTGCTACCTGTTACCTACTGCTATCTGCGACCTGATAATCTGGTGCTACCTGCTACCTCCCGCCTACGGCTCCTTCCACCCACTACATCTTGTTGCACAGAGGAGGGGGTCCTTCCCCAGAGCTTTGGTTGCTTTCTCTTGGGGTGCACTCTGCCTGCACAACTTAGACGCACCAGGGACAGAGCCTCCCTGCTCAGCCCCCACCGAAGCCTCTGGCGATGATTCCAGTACAGCTGCATTTCCTGCTGCCGGGGGCCGTGGCGATTCCCCACGAGTAAAGTACAGTGGACCACGCCCAGAAGGTGGGAACTGGTGGCTTGTTTTCGAGTGGGAGCTCCGAGCGGGCTGAAGGCCCACCACTGTGGTCATGGAACCCCCTCACCCACAGCGTTGGGAGCTTAGAGCCTGGGGGTCTGAGAAGTCCTGGGACCAGGGAGCACGAGGAGGGGCCTCTGGAGGCTTGGCAGGGGCCCCCATGCGACCTAGGCCACTGGCCAGCCCCCTGCAGTCCTCCATCCCCGACCCCCTCTCCACCCATGTGCACGCCCCCCGGGCCCTGCCCCACGCCAGGCTCCAGGCTGGAAACTGACGGGGCAGATGCAGCCTCTGGCCAAGCTCCAGGAGGCCCATCCTCTGCCCCATTGGTCACCCTGAGATGCCTGTAGCCCAGTCCACGCGGCCCTGGCTGTCTGCTTACCCCAGTCCTGGCTTCCGGCCACGGGGAGGGGTGGGCGACAGGGCCGAGGGTAGGAACCGTGGCCTGAGAGTCCAGCCTCCTGCGGGACACACGAGTCAACCAAGAATTACGATTAAGGGAAGAGCACGGTACCAGCGGCAGGCCCTGAGCCACCAGCGTTCTCAGCAGAATCACAGCACACTCTGTGGCGTGGCCTCCCAGGCAGAGGGCTGGCAGTACTTCCCAAGTAACCCGACGTGTCCCTCCTGTGCCGGGCCTGGCCCCCACCCCATCGGCCCTTCGGAGGGGTGGGCATCCACGGCACACCAGCCGTCTCCTGGCTGCCGGGGCAGGTGTCTGTGCTGTGTCTGGACTCCGGAGGGGTGGGCCCAGGGATGGGGTAAGGAAGGCACGTGTGCTGCGGGTCAGGAAAATGTGGCCGGGAGACACCTCGCCGAGGCTGGCAGGGCTGGGACACGGGAGGCCTGGGCAGAGAGCGGGCAGGTGAGCGCCCAGGGCCCTGGTTGGAGCCTGAGAGCAGGTAGCTGTTGGGAGCACGTGGAAGGACCCGGCACTGCTGCCCAGCCCCGCCCGTGCCCCCGCCCCCGCCCAGTGGCAGGTGCGGAGCGGATAGTGGCCGGGCACTCGGAAGCCCTCCAAGAGCTCTGGCGGGTGTCTGCCCCAGCTCTCTGGTCCCTCCTGTGTGCAGCTGGCCCCCACCACCCACCCGGGTTTTCCTCTCCCCCTCGTCCCTCGTCCCCTCGTCCTCATCCTCACCCCTGCTGCCTGACTCAGGACTCCGGTCACTCCCAGCTCCAGTACCCCCTCAGCATTGTGGCTCGAGAGTGAGTTTTCCACCTGTGGGCCTGACGGAGCTTCCGCCCCTCTGACCCCGTCGTAAAAGTGTCACTGGACAAGCTTCGTGTCTCCCATGACCCTCTCCCAGACCCACCCACCCCTGCAGCCTCACCACAATCCCAACCCGAGCCCCCAACCCCATACGTGCCTCAGCTGGCCAAAGCCCTCCCCACCACACGCTGTCGCACCTCCACACCTCAGCCCACGCCCCTGTTCCCTCTGCCGGGCAGGCCCTCCCGCCACCTCCCTCAGCAAACACCTCTCGGTCTCCACGTCGGGAGGCTGCTGTCATCGTCCACCCTTCGGCCCGGGCCTGGAAGGCAGTGCTGGGGGCTGCCCTCTGCCCAGACGACACCTCCACTCACGCTCGTTTCCGTCATTGTTTCCTCTCCAGACTGCGGGCGCCTCGGGGACCCAGACGTGCTGCCCCCTCCCCGACCACCCGTATCCTCAGTCTCCCTCCCAGGGGCTGGCACCGCGTAGCTGCTCGGTAAATATTAAATGAAGGAATTAATGAATGAGGCCCTAACGGAAAGCTAAAAGCGGACTCTGCTCCTCCCAGGGCCTGACCCACTTTCTGAGTCTCGCCAGCTGCTCGGCGAAGCTGCATCGATTCTTTCGACCGGCAGCGGTCTCATCGGCCTCTGGTGGCGCCCGGATCCAGCCCGCCGGGCAGTGGGATCCGTGCCCAGGGCAGGCGTCTCCCAGCAGGACGGCCCGGCCCCAAGGGGCAGGAAGGAGGACCGGGCTCTCAGAGTCCTGGGGCTTCGGGGTCTGGCTGCCATCCTGGGCACCAAGCCCTCCACGTCCTGCCGCGTTGAACTCAGAGTCCCCTAACCCCATGAGCCTCACTCAGTCTCCTTGCCTATAAAAGGGGGTGACGTGGCTCACGAGCGTGAACCAGATCGGGGGCTGGCACGCCTTTTTCTGTAAAGTGCCAGATAGTAAATATTTTAGGCTTTGTGGGCCAAACACTCTGCCTCGAGCTCTCGTGCCGCTGTCACGGGAGCAGCCACCCTCGGGACGTAAATAAGTGCGCGTGGCGAGGCTCCAGTAGTAGACTCTATTTATGGACCCTGGAGCTTCAATTTCATATAATGTCACATGTCATAAGATAGTCTTTTTATTTTTTTCCCCCAACTATTTGAAAATGTAAAAGCTATTCTTAGTTTGCAGGATGTACAGAAGCAAGTGCTGGCCAGATGTGGTCGCCTGGCCGTAGTCTGCATCCCCGAGGCAGGGTACGGAACCGCTCCCCGGGGCCTCGGTGTCCTGCGTCACTCTATGTTTCTAGGTGTTTGCCTCCAAAAGGAGGCGCTCGGAGACTTAACGTTAAAAAAATTGCTTTGTTTGGTCATTTACTCAACACGTAATATTTGTTAAGGAGCTAAGAACTTTCAGGGCCATCTATAGCTGGAGCTAATCGCTGAAATGACCGATAGTGAGCTCCCCGTTCCTAGGGACATGCGAGCAGAGTGGGAGGACAGGGACAGAGGAGCAGTACGGAGACTTTAGGCATCAGGGAGGAAGTGCAAGGCAGTGTCGTCAGGTCTCCTTTTGGCCATACCAGGCACTGTGTGTGTGTAGGCCTGTGGCCTTGGCCGTCCCTGGGGGCCGGGGCCCACCTCTCCCTCTTCCCGCCCCTCCCCCAGGCCCTGAGCCCAGCGTGGGGGGCATCATCTCATTCATCTAAGGATCAAGTAAAAAGTCCACTGCCAGTGTGCCTGGCGCGGGGACTCTGGGAGGGGCTCGGCCCCGTTGTCGCTGTCTCAATTTGGGTCCCCAAAGCAAACCCTGAGACGAAGATTTGTGTGCACGCCATTTCCTGGGGAGGTGATTCCAGCATGTGGGAGGTGCGAGGCGGTGGGGAAGCCAGTCGGGCTGGAGGCGGGTTTGTAAAGGGTGTGTGCCACTGTGGCTCCCTGGGGTGTGTGCCACTGTGGCTCTCAGCCACGAGAGGGCCGGGGCACGCCTCAGGCTTGTCCACAGAGGGCACAGGCCAGGAAACTGGGGTACTTGTCCAGCCACCTCCATCCCGGGCTCCGGGCTGTTCCTTCCGGCACCTGCCACCCGCCCTGTGCCCCGCGGCCAGAGCCCACTCCTGGGGTCAGAGAAACCCTCCGTAGGGCGAGGCAGGTGCAGGAGGCAGACACGGGCAGCGTGTCCGGACACGGCCCGCAGCTCAAGACCGGCCCGCAGTGGCCGAGCGCGTGGCCAGGGAAACGCCCAGGGTCCGGCTCGTGCCCGCTTCTGCTCCAGACCCGCGCGGGGCCCCGGCCCGGAGCAGAAGCCGGACCCAGCCTGCCCGCCCCGGCCCGGGCTTCGAGGTCGTGCCGCCGCGGCGTGTGGCCTTCCCGGCCGAGCCTCAGCTCCCTTGTGGCGATGCTCGCCGTCAGGGATGTCGTGAGGACGAAGCACGAGGCGACGTGCGAGCCCAGCAGACGGGGCCTGCGCGCCCCGGGCGCTCGACAGATGACAGGGTGCCACCCCCGTGCTCCACTGGCGGCCACGTCTCCGGCCACCGAGCCGCGGTTTTCCACGGCGGACCTCCCAGCCCCCTTTAAAAGTGGCCTTGGTTGGCTTAAGCCGGTCAGCACCTCCCACCCCCTGGCTATGCTGATTGGTCAGGGGCGGGCATGTGACTTGATCTAGCCAATAAGAGAAGAGAATTCAGGCTGGGTTTGGTGCAGCTGAAAACGAGCGTCTCTCTGCCCGGACTCAGGTGGCGGGGAGGGTTAAGCGTATGAGTTTGCATTAGAGCAGCATTTTGCCACCAAGAGGGGAGAGGCTGGGCTACTGGGGTACCACCTGGAGCCCGAGAATGAAAACGAGTAGAGCGACAGGGTACGTCCGGGTCTGGAGTGATTGTCTTCTCGAGCTGCTGGATCAAGCCTTACCTGAAACCTCAAAACTTTTCAGTTACATAAGGCAACAAATTCCCTTTATGTTGAAGCCACCAGGAACTGAGGTTTTTGGTTTTGTTTTGTTTTTGTCTTTTGCAACCTAAAGAGCCCTATAGCAAATAGAGCGACTCTCCTGGTTTCCTTCCCTCTCAGTTTCAGAAGCCGGGCCACAAACTATGGGATTCGTGGAATGGACGTGAAGAGCGAGGCCTTTCCAGAGGAAGCCAGTGGGCGGAGGAGGCTGGAAAGCCCAGCTGGCCTTCTGCTTATTGCTGCAGCAAAGTCCCTCCTCTCAGCTACTATGAAGCTTTGGGGACATCACAGAGACACCGTGAATGACTGAATTGGTGACTGGCCAGGAGCCCAGGGTATAACTACAGTTCCCAGAGGCAAGTTGAGGGCAGGAAGGAAGGGGGCACCACCCACGCGCGTGGCCCCATGTGGCTGGCATGCCATTTGGCAAGCACAGGCAACAAAGGACGTGCAAGGGCTCCTTCCTTCTCTCTCGGTAATTTCAGAAGTGGAGAAAAGCTCCAGCAGCAAGGCCCACGAGCATCACTTTGCAGAGCGGGAGACCGGGGGAGCGATTCCCAGCCAGGAGGAGGGCGGAGGAGGGACAGAGTGTGCGAGGAGGCTCGGAGTCCTGGGGTTCGCTGGAGCTTAGAAATCGCCAACTTTGCTTAACACAGTTAACACGTTTGTGCGTCCAGAGACCTTGGCAAGGAGGATGGGTGTGAGAACCGTGGGCTTTTTCCTGCTGTAACAATAATCGTGGAATAGCAGCCACCAGGCATTCGGTGTATAACCCGCCCGTGAGTGGGCACATCGGACGGCTTAGAGCAGGCTGTCCAGGATGAGACGGTGCACGTGGATGCCAGAGCCCAGCTCTCGAGGCGGCGTCTGCTCAGTCTGTGGGTGACCTGATGGCTATGAGGCCCCAGACACGGCCGAACAGAATGCAAGTGGGTGCCCGGAGCTGGCGCTTGGAGCCAGATGGCCAGCTTGCCCACGGAGGATGGAAGAGGGTGGCAGTTAGCGAACGAGACTGTCACCAGGTGGACATCGTACATTCCTTTCAATAACCCCTGGGTCACCAGTATTAGGCCATTTCACAAAGGGGTCAACCTGAGGCCGAAAGACGGGGTGACTTGCCCAGTGTCACTTAGACACACTGAACAAGAGCAGGATCTGAACCCCGCTCTGAGCCCCCAGAGCTAGACTTTTCTTCCTCGATATTCACCCATCCTCCCCAAACCTGCTCCTGCCTACGCTCTTTGCCCCACCCCTCTCCGCGGCACCCCCAACATCAACCCAGCCCCTCCTCAAAGTCACCCTCTGCTGAATCCCCTCTTGGACCCAGCACCCAGGCATGGGGAGACCCTGGGCATCCAGCAGGGGAATGAGATATGCAGAAAGGACCGGAGGTGGGCAGGACGCCGATCAGAGTCAGGGCACCTACTGGGCAGAAGGCGGTCAAGGGTTCATGCCACCGTGCACGTGTCAGGACCTGAGTGTCACACTTTGGGACGCCACTGGGGCCATTTTTTGAAGCCCAAATCGTAAGAAGGAACCCCCGGTTACTCTGGGTTTCAAAACTGTGCCCCTCTCAGCCCCAGCATGCACACGGCTGTCGCCTGCAAAGCTGCTCACAGGACGGAGGCAGAGGGAGCAAACCTCCCGGACCCCCCGGGCCACCCCCGACCCTCGCAGGGCCCCCAGGAGGTCCCCAGCTCACAGCATGCCTTGCCCAGGAGCTGCTGGAAGGCGACGTGGCCCGGGGCATGGTGACAGGGAGACGAGAAGTGTTGGAGGGCATCTAGGCAGCCCGCGGAGCCGCCATCTGCGCCTTTGCTCGGAGCAGGGCGGCTGCAGAGAGGAGCATGATCTGGCAGCAAGGACGACAGGCCGGGCTGCTGGCCTGGAGGTGCCCCCCCCACGAGGGCAGAGCTGGGGACACATCCCGAGACCAGAGCAGGGGCCACTTACGTCGCAGACCAGGCACGAGGGAGGGAGGAAGGGGAGCTCATCGCTGCCTCTCATTTCATTTCTGAAAAGTACACGGAACAAAGCGCACAGCTGTGCTCCCGCCGCACAGAATGACGATCACCCGCATTTCGTTCCTATTGTCTCAACTCCTTCTCTCTTTTAGTGTGAAATGCAGAAACATTACAGATAATATTGAAGTCCTCTGCGTGCCCTGGGCTGGGGTGGGGACAGCCCGGGACCCATATGTTTCTTGCCATCGACAGCCCTCGCCTTCAAGGAAGGAAATCAAGTGCTTCTGGAGTGTGCAGTGTGCCCGAGCCGGTCCAGGGTCCGCCGCCTTGAGCCCTGTGCGCCTGGTGACGGTGCAGCAAGTGGTGACTCTTGTCCCTGCTTCATGCGGAAGACGCTGACCTGCCACGACGTAGCATGTGACTGCCTCAAGCTAGAGGAAGGCGTGTTGCCCAAGGACAGGCACACAGGGTGGGTTATTCCGGCCCCTTGACGGCATCACCTGGACTCGGACCTTCTGTCCTCCTGCTCACCCAGCTCACGCCCGCATGCCCCACGGTGGCCCTCGGTTCCCGACGTTGCCCCCATACACAACACATCTTCAGGGAGAAGAGGCACTGTCTTTGCTGTGAGCGTTGCTATGGGCTGCCCCAAATCCCCCAGCACACCTCCCCCAGTGGCCTCAGGCACCCCTTCCTGACCCGCTGCGGGCGAGAGCAGTGGCTCTGCCATGTTAGGCTTGGTGGCCAAGTGCAGGAAACCGGGTGATGAGAGCAAATCGGGGTTCTGTCAGTGAGGAGGAGGGATGGGCGAGAGGCTGAGGGGGAGGGTGTTGGACAGACAGTCCCCAACCAGTGCCAGCTGCCCTTGCCGATGGACAATGGACAGCGGAAGGCAGAGTGGGAGCGAAGTCGGGTCGTCCACACCCTTGCACAGCACCGCCTCCAACGCCCACACCATCTCTACTACTACCGCGTGCCACCAACACGACCAAACTGCCCCCTACGCGACTCCACCTCTGCATCTCTGTGCCACTGCAGCCCCTCCCCACCGCATTCCCACAGGGCGCCACGGCCGCACTGCCTGCCGCTTGCAAGGTGAGTGGGCCCAGGAAGGAGGTGCTCTCTGCACATTGGGAGGAAGATTGGGGTGTGCTGGGATCAAGGACTGCATCCATTAGAATTGGGTTTGGCTACAAGACAGAAAACACAAAGTAATGGAGGATTAAACATGCGAGGATTTATTTTCTCAAATCAAAGAAATTGAGAAGTTGGCCACGCAGAGCTGGTGTGGCTGCTCCGCAATGCCATCGAGGATCTGGGCTCCTTCCTTTCATCTCTTTTTCTACATCCTTAGCATGCAGCTTCCATCCTGTAAGTCACCTCCTGAAGCTCCGGCCCTCATAGCTTACTTCCCTATAATACGAAAGAAGACAAGAAGAACGCAAAGGGAAGCTTTGCCCTGCTGTCTGTCTCGACCCTTCTGAGAAGTCATGCTAAGTACTTCCATTTCCAGCCAAAAAAGAGATATAAGGGTCAGATTATTCCTCGATCTTAACACACACACACACACACACACACACACGCATATCGACACACACACAGTTTTCAGATCCTGGATAAAAGGCAACCCAGGACAGTAAGCCATGAGAGAAGGTAAACAAATAAAGTGAACCCTCCAACTGCCCCTGGAGAGAGTTTCCAGGCTACGTTCCAGGGGAGGGACATCCAGATATAGCCTGTCAGTCTCTCTGAGTTGTGACAGAGTTGAGAGCGTCCAAGGCCTCTCTAGGTTACTGTGTGGGACACCAGAGAAGAGACAGCTGCACAGAGAGGACACTTCAGAGATCTGCAGAGGGTTCTCCTCCAGCCTTCAGCCCAGTGCTGACCAGCGCGTCAGTGTGAGGACGGTACCAAGGCTGAGCAAAGAGCAACCAGAAAGAAAAAGGGAGGACGATTCCTTGGGCTCATACAGGGACGAGAATAGCTTATCTTCCCACTAGCCATGGTGGCAAGACCTCGTTGAGTAGAGTCCTCAGAAGGGCATTGCCTCTGTAATGAGGTCAAATTTGTGCTGCACTAAAGGCTGACCTAGATCTGCCTACAGAACTTAAAAGTAAGCTTTGGGAGGAAGAAAGTTTCTCCAAGTAACTTAACTGCATCTCAGAACAAAGCTAAATATATTTAAAGGGATATGACAAACTCCAGCACCTAACAAAGTAAAATCATAATGCTTGGCATCTGATCAAAAATGACCAGAAATGAAAAGAAGGAGGGAAATGTGATTTATGAGAAGAAGAAAAGTAAATCGGGAGAAATAGATCTAAAAATGACAAGATGATAGAATGAAGAAAATGGATGGTAAAACAGGTATATATCTAGGAAGGTAGAAGAAATGATGAGTATAAAGAAGAGACTATGGAGATATATATATATATATATATATATATATATATATATATATATATACCCCCAAATCGAACTTCTAGAGTTATATATATACCCAAATCGAACTTCTAGAGTTAAAAAATACAATGTGTGGGATTGAAAAAAAAAAACAAAAAACCACTGGATAAGATTTAACAGCAGATTAAACACTTTGAAAGGAAAGATCAGCCAACTAGAAGCCATGGCCAAAGAAATGACCCGAAATGAAGCGTAGGGGAAAAGGACTTGGGGAAACAATGAACAGAGGGTGGTTGAGCTATGGGACATCGAGCGGCTTAACTCATGTGTGATTGGAGTCCTGGGGCCCTGGAGGGGAAAGAAGAGGGAACAGAAAAACTATTTGAAGAAATAATGACCAAAATGTTTCCAAATTTGATGAAAACTATAAATCTACAGATCCAAGAATCTCAATGAATCCCAAGCAGGGGAGAAAAACAGGAAGAAAACTCCAGCAGGCCATATCATGATCAAGTCGCTGAAAACCCATAAAAGCATATAAAAGACACATGATGTACAGAGAAGCAAATATAAGAAAGACAGCAGATGTCTTGTTGGAAATAATCCAAGCCAAAAAAATAAATAAATAAAGTCACATCTTTATTGAGAGAAAAAAGTCAACCTAAAATCTAATACCCAGTGAAAATATCTTTCAAACATGAAAGTAAAATAAAGTCTTCTCAGACCTTCAAAATCAAAGGACATTCACCACCAGCAGCCAGCTCAAAATATTAAAGGGAGCCCTTCCAGCAGAAGGAAAATGAGAGCAGAAGGGGTTTGGATCTGCACAGAGGAATGAAGAACTATCATCTGGATAAATATAAAAGGGTTTTCTTTCTTGTTTTTTAAAACCTCTTTACAAGATACTTTACTGTTCAAAAGATAAATAATAATCTATTGCAGGAGTAAAATGTACAGCAAAACAATCTGAAGTCTAGAACGAGGGAAAATGGAAGTAGGTTGTTCCAAGGTTCTTATATTATTCATGAAGTAATGTATTATTTGAAAGTAGAGCCTGATAAATTAAAGCTATGTACCGTAAACTCTAAATCACTAAACAACAATAACAACACATACACAACCCAAGAAGTATGGCTGATAAGCCAATAAAAGGGTCAAATAAAATAATAAATATTACTCAATTAATCCAAAAATAAGGCAGGAAGAGAGGAAAAAGGGAACTAAGAAAAGATGGTCACCTAGAAATAAGTATTAAGGTAATAGATTTCAATCCAACCATAATAATACTCGTATTAAATATAAACCATCTAAACTTACTCATCAAATATAAATCATCTAAACTCACCAATTAAAAAGCAGAGATTATCAGATAAGATGAAAAAGTAAGCCCCCATTATACAGTGTCCACAAGAAACCCACCATAAATCTAAAGGCACATATAAATGAAGAGTAAAAATGTAGAAAAAGATAAACAATATTAACGAAGTAGATTGAGAGAAAATAATATCTCCAGGAATAAAAAGGGTGGTTTTATAATGATAACGAGTTCACTGCCTCGAGAGTTTCATAACCATCTCCAACGTCTATGCACCTAATAACAAAGCTTCCAGGTGCACGATGCAGAACCTGAAAGCACCACACAGGGCAAAAACCAAATCCACAGTTACGACGGGAGATTTCAACACCACTCTCTCTCTCTAAATAATCGACAGAAGCAGAGGGAAAATCAGTAAGGATCTGGAAGATCTGAACAACACTATCAATGACCTTGACATTTTTAGAACACTCTACGCAACAACAGAAGGGTACACATTCTTCGATGCAAAACATTTTCTGAGCAAAATACGATGGGACAATCAACAAGTCTCGACAAATCGTCAAGGATCATCATCTTACAACATGTGTTCTCCTATCACAATGGAATCAAATTAGAAATTAATAACAGAGAATTATAAATCAATAATTTCTAGTTAAATTATAAATCAATAAAAGAAAATCACCAAACATTGGATCACTAAACCACGCACTCCTAAGTAAATCATGGGCCAAAGAACAAATCATAGTGGACGTTAGAAAAAATTTTAAGCTGAATACAGTGAAAATCCAGCATGTAAAAATGTGTGGGATGTAGCTAAAGTAATGGTTGAAGGGAAAGAGATAGCACTAAGTGCTTATATTATAAAAGAACGAAGGTCTGAAATTAATAATCTCAGTTTTTCACCTTAAGAAGCTAGAGAAAAGATGAGAAAAGCCCAAAAGTAAACAGAAGAAAGAAAACTATAAAGAACAGAAATCAATGAAATAGCGAACGTTAAGACAATAGAAAAATAAATGAAACCAAACACTGATTCTTTAAGTTAATAAAATTGATAAACCTTTAATTAGACTGATCTGGGGGAAAAAGAGAGAACATATGTTACCAATATCAGGGGTGAGAAGAAAGGACATCACTATGGGTCCTACAGACGTCGAAAGGATAAGAAATGATTATTTGGAACAACTTTATGCCAACAAATTTGACATCTGGGGTGAATTGGACATATTCTTGGAAGGATACAATCTATTAAAGCTCTTTCAAGAATAAATAGATCTCCGAATAGCCCTACATCTATTAAATAAATCACGTTTGCAGTTTAAAATCTTCCACAAAGAAAATTCCAGATCTAGATGGCTTTTCTGATCAATTCTACCAAACACTTAAGAGAGAAATAATACTAATTCTAAAGAAACTCTTTCAAAACAAAAAGAATAGAAGAGGAGGAAACCTTTCAACTCATCTTTGAGGCCAGGATTACCCTGATACCAAGACTAGACAACAACATTCCTGGAGAAGAAATGTATAGACCAATATTCTTCATAAATGTAGACACAAAAGCCAAAATTATTAACAAAATATTTTCAAATTGAATTCAGCAAAATATAAAAAGAACGCTTCATGTCAAAGTGGGGTTTATCCCAGCAATATGAGATTTGAAAATCAGTGTAATCCAGTATGTTAACAGACTTAAAAGGAAAAAAGAAAAAAAAATGATTATCTCAACAGATGCAAAAAATGTTTTGACAAAATTCAACTTCTATTTATTCCTAATGAAGACTCGGTAAACTTGAAACAGAAAGGAACTTTCTCAACCTGGTAAAGGCACCTAAGAAAAATGTAACAGCTTAATAGTAAGTTACACTTAGTAGTGAAGAATTCAAAGCTTGCCCCTTGAGACAGAACAAAGTAAGGATGTCCATTCTCCCCATTTCTACTCGGCATTGTGATGGAGTTCCTAGACAGTGCAATAAGGCAAGAAAACAAAGCAAAACAAAATAAAAGTCATATAGATTACAAAGCAAGTAAAACTGCCCTTACATGCAGATGTCATGCTCATCTATGTAAAAATATATAAGGAATTTACCAAAAAGCGATTAGAACAGATATGTGAGATTAGCGAGATTACCAGATATTAGGTCAATGGCATTTCTATATACTAGCAATAAACTATGGGTTAGGAAACTTTTCTTAACACAATAAACACAAACTAAAAGAAAAAATTGATAAAGTGGGCTTTATTAAAATTAAAACTTTTATCTTCAAAAGACTCCTTTAAGAGAGTTAAAAAGTAAGCAAAGACTGGGAAGGGCTATCAGTGAAGCGGGTGACCGACGGAGAACTCGACAGACGAATACTAATAACCCAAACAAGCCAACTCAGAAACAGGCCAAAGACTAAGCAGACGCTTCAGTGAAGTAGATTCTCATCACCAGTCACGAGGAAAATGGGGATTAAAACTATAATGAGATACCACTACGCACCTATGACGAGCGGTAAAAATGCCAAAGACTGACCATACCAAACGCTGGCAAGGATGCGAAGCAGCTGGACCTCTCGTTCTTTGCTGATGGAAATGGAAAATGTATAAGCACTTTGAAAGCAGTTTGGCAGTTTTTCTAACACGTTAGCGACACACCTACCACATGACCAAGCCATTCCACTCGGAGGTATTTACCCAAGAGAAATTAAAGCAGTGTGTCTACGTGAAGACTCGGATGCAAATATTCATAGCAGCTTTGCTTAGCATAGCCAAAAAGTGGAAAAAGCAAAATGTCCATTCATAAGCGAACGGATAAACAATTTACAGCATATTCAGACGGTAGAATACGACTCAACAATAGAAAGGAATGGACTATTGATACATGCAACATGGGCGAACCTCGGAATCGTTATGCTGAGTGGAAGGAGCCAGAAATGAGAGAGACAGAGAACATTCTGTACGATTCCACTTACGTAAAACTCCAGAAAATGCAAACTAATCTATAATGGTGGAAAGCAGATCAGCAGTTGCCCGGGGACGGGTGCGAGGAATAAGGAAACGTTGACAGTTGGTAGAAATATTTGCCATCTCGATTGTGGTGACGGCTTCACGAGAATACATACCTATGTTGAAACTTACCCATTTGTGCTTTGTACGTACGAACAGTTTAGTGTAAGTCAATTGTGTCCCGATCAAGCTGTAAATAACAACAACAACTACAACAAAAATGTCCCTTTTAACAACTTCTATACGATTTCTCAGGCCTTAGCTGCAAGGGCAGCTGGGAGATGCGGTCCTCAGCCGGGCGTGTGCCTCTGACCCCAAAGCAAGGCTCCGTTAGTGAGGAGGGGAGCAGCCTGAATGGGAGGCACATCTCCCCCTACACCCCGAGCAGTCGCAGAGTTAAAGCTCCCTGGGGACTGAGTCCAGGGCCACGGGGCTAACCAGAGTCTGGGAGGCCCTCGCCGGCCTCTGCCCTCCTGCTCAGCAATCCTGCTAGGATTCAACTTGGCTCTATTAGTCTCACATGGGACCTCCCACATGCCAGGGGCCAGGGCTAACACAGACCTGTTTCCAGTCTTCATAGCATCTTGCGGAGAAGGGGTTACTATGCCATCATACAGATGTGGAAACTAAGCCTCTGCAGAGCCGTACCTGGCCTCTCCCAGGGGGACGGTGAGGCCAAGCTGAGCCCCACCCCCGGCACTCTGTGTCCCCCGCCCCAGCTCTTTGTTTGGCCACAGAGAGGCAGGCAATGAGGGGACTAAGGGGCAGATCTCTAAGGCTGTCCCTAAGTCTGGGGAAGGCCAGCCCTGAGGCGGAACAGGATCCAGGACTGGGTCACAGAGGGGCAGTCCCACCAGAGAAAGCCCCCAAGCCCCTCAGGCACATCCTTGGGTCTTGGCAGAACCTTGGAGCAGGTGGTCTTAGAAGCCCCCTCCCAGCTGCCAGAGGCAAACCCCTCCCCACGCAAACCCCTCCCCACGCTTGATTCCCTCTGGTGCTGGAGCCCCTGCTGCGTCCCAGGCTAACTTTTTACTGTGAACCAAGCGTCTTTATTCCGCCTAGGGTCCCCCAGCCTGGTCTGCCCAGGACTGTTGCATTTTAAAGCCAAAGTCTCATGGCCCGGGAACGCCTCAGTCCTGGGCAAATCAGGTCAGTGGTTGTCCTACCTGTCTCTCAGTCAGTGACCCCACTGGCCCCAGAGGAGCACTCTGGGCTCATGGACCCAGTTGGACCCCGCCTCACACACCTCCCTCCAGCATCCTCAGGTGGGGGAAGTTGGTTGTGTCTCCCGTAGCAACCACCCCAAAGTGAACACCCAGTTCTTGGCCCTTCTGCACAGGGACCATCACATGCCCTCCCTAACCCCCAACTTGGCTGGCCCTGTTTGTGGACAAGTAAGGCCACTGGCTCTGGGGGAAGAGGCAGGGCACTGTCACAGACAATGCGTGCAACTGGCGGCCGCTTCACCTCCCTCCAGCACGGCTCCCGAACCGTCTGTGCCTCCGTTCCCCCTCCGGGACGCCTCGCTCAGGGCGGAGGCTCCGCGTACCTTTCTGACTCCTTGCGTTTGATGTGTGCAGCCCAGGGTGACCCACTGCCCTGGTCTGGGGGTCACCAGCACAGAGAGACAGAGAGCTTGGGAGGAGCTCCGGCCTGGTCCAGTGCTTCTCCCGCCCCCAGCCCTGCCATCTAGGCCTGAGCGGGCGTCCCCAACCACTGTGTGACTTTGAGGCTTGCTGCGGCCACTGTTCTGGCCGCCTCTAGATCTCTCACAGGCCCGGGAACTGGCTGGAAGACAAGAGAAATCAGCAGAAATCATTTTTCTGCCCGGTGGAGTGGGGAAAGATGGCGGCTGCCTCTGCTGCCCAGTTTTCAGCGAGGGCACCCTCCTCGCCCCCCGGGGTGCAGCCCTGCCACCACCTGGCCTCCCTCTCCGGGGAGCGCGGTGCCCGGCACAGAGGGGTGCGCCCCAGTGTGGGGGCTCCCAGGGCTGAGACCGCAAACTCCTCCGGGACTCAGCCTGCCCTGTCCAGCGCTCTGACCCTCGGCTGTAGTGAAAACTTTCTGAACAGTCACATGCGATGCAGGGGGGTGACAGCTCTCTCTCTAGCTGAGAAAGCAGAGCTCGGAGAGGGACTTGCAGGGGCCATGGCGGGCAGGCAGGACCAGACGCAGGTCTCCTGGCGCCCAGGACAGAGGCTGTTTGGACATGTGGGGACGTACAGGCCACCCGTACCTTGCCTGGCACTGTCCTGGGTGGGAACCAGAGAGAAGGGACATAGCCACACCCATGAGGGGCCACCATCTGGTTAGACGAGAACTGACAGCCATTCAAGGGCAAAATGGTGAAATCAGGTGTGTCCCGAGGGCCAGGAAGTGGCTCCGTGCAGACCCTTCTCCTGCCCACCCCCACCATCCCAGGGGCTCAGGATCACACGAGCTTCTATTTTGTGTGTGTGTGTGGGGAGGTGTTGATTCCTGTTCTGAGCAGGAACAAGAGGAGAAGAGGCTGAGTGGGCGCACCTGGGGCTGGGCTGGCTGGGCGGTCTGGAGGGGACATGAGGGGCAGAAGACCCTCGGCACGTCACGGGTGTCAGTCACGTCAGAGCCTCAGGAAAGGCCACGGAGGGCCTCGTGTGCTGGATGCGACGTGTCGGGCAGTAGGGAGCCATTGTAAGCTCTTCAGCGATAGAGGGACAGAGTCCCCAGAAGGTTACTGGGGACCCCGCCCAGGGCTCAGAACAGACGTAAGGCAGGTTTCAAAGGTGGGGGCAGCAAACGGGAGCCAGTGGGGCTCCCTGGAGGGAGGGAGGAGCTCTGGGCTGGGAATGACGGACGTGAGGGTTCGTCCAGCTCCGCGCAGCCTTGGCTTTCACTCTTTGGCCCATTAGCGCTGCCTCGGCCTCCTCCATGACCCACACCGCTCAGGGCGGTGCCCCGGTGAGCCCCGGAGGGCTCGGCGCTCGGCCTCCAGGCAGCCCAGCTTGAGGCCGTCCCTGACCCCAGGCTCTGCTTCTTCCCGAGTCGCCACCTCCTGCGCTGCTTAGAGGCTCCGGCCCCCTGCCCCGGCGCCCAGGCCCCCGCAGCGGCCTCCCACCGCCTGCTTGGAGTCGGCTCCAGGTGCCAAGCCTCTCCAGGCGGCTCCTTCGGCCGTCGCTCCCCATCACGCTGGGGTTCAGCACCCCGTGTTTCCATGCTCACTCACTCACTCATTCTTCCGTCCAGCTAACCCTCACTTCAGCTCTGGGCGTCAGGCCCCCGTGGGTCTGGGGAAGCACCTGGAACCAGGGCCAGCCCTGCCTGCAGGACCCACTGTGTGGCAGAGAAGGAAAGCCTCAGGCAGCGACACCCACTGAGGTCAGGGCGAAGCGTCAGGGAGCACACAGAAACAGAGAAGCTGGGACGGGGGAGGGCTTCTGGGTGACGGGGCACCCCCGTGGAGACCGGAAGCCCTTTGAAAACGCATGAGTCACATTCTAAGGGAGCAAGGAAGGCGGCTCCATGCTAAGGAACAGTATGTGCAAGTGTCCCCTGGGGGTCCTTTGATGTGGCTGTGCCCCTCGAGCCACACAGAGTCCAGCTCAGTGGAGCCCCTGCCAGGAAGCAGCCCCTCGCCCCGCCTGCTGGCAAGTGCTGGGCCCACGACCAGGAGAGCAGAGGGTGCCACCAGCTCGACGAACGGGGTCCTGCCTCAGGGGACAGCCCCGTTCTTACGGGGAAGCCAAGGACAAGTCGCACATCAAAATTTTCTGGGCCACCCTCCAACCATAGAGACTTCTTGGGAGGGAAGGGATTTCTCATCACCTGAGGTGTCAAGCGGGTGCTGGACAACCCCTTTCGGGTGAGGTGTGGATTCAGCTACAAGCCACGCAGGGTCAGCAGCAAGGGTGGAGGTAGGAAGACCAGCCCGGAGCAGTCTGGGAAGGCTTCCAAAGGGAGACGCTTTGGGGAGCTGAGATGAGGCATCTTCCAGGCGGACGCTCCATGGAAGGACACCTCAGGGTGAGGGGCGTGGAGGGAGCAAAACTCTCACCCACCGCAGCAGGGTCTCCAGAGCTCACATTCCAAGAAGCTTCTCCAGTCCCACCTCGGGGCAGGCAGCAGGCAGAGGAAGGCTGGGTCTGCCCGCAAGACTGCCAACTCTGGGGTCTGAGGGACAAGGAGGGACCGGACGCCTGCGCTTGGTGTAGGGGGTCTGCAGGGGCTGCGCCCTCAGCCACCCCCGCCCGGTCCACTCGACCACCAGGAACAGAAGCCAGGCGTCACCCCAGGCTCCCCCAGGGCTCCCTCCCTCCCTCACTCACCCGTCATGTGTTCATTCTGCGCCCCGCCCCCTGTCGATCCGGGATTGCACACTCCAGCTGGGTGGATCAATGCGCACACATAAACAAATAAATCCGATAACGTGGGCGACCGCTGGGAGCCATGAAGAAAATAAAACCGGGCCTGGGGTTGAGAGCCAGGGAGTGGGGATTGCGGCCAAGGCGGTAGACAAGGCCCGAATGAGGGCAGGAAGCCTGGGGACGAGGGGCCCACACAGCCCTTGGGTGTGGTCTTTAAGCCCTGCCACTTTTATCTCTTCTTCCCACCCTCAGCTGAAACTCCACCTCCTCCAGGGAGCCTGCCTGGGTGCCACCAGTGTGCCAGGCTTCGGCTGCACTGGCTGCAGAGACCTTTCCAGACCAACCCACCTCGCAAGGATTTTCAGGTTGCACCGCCTGGACCTTCTCCTCAGAGATGCCTGAAGGTGAGTC
>NW_024349797.1:21534825-21580830 GCF_902729225.1 Pteropus medius | reverse complement strand
TCTACACCCCACCACTATCGTCGTCCACTTGGGGAGGGCAGGGACACGAGGGCTGGTGGGCGGGGAGGGGTTGGCGGGCTGGGGTCTCCTGGACTCCCGCTGCCTCACGCCCCTGCCTCCAAGCCTCCACATGGCCTGACCCGTGTCAAACCCAAGAGGGCAGGAGTGGAGGTCAGCATCTGCCCTCCTTACTCATGATGGGGAAGCCAAGGTCCCAACAGAGCCCAGCCCCATGGTGAGCCCGAAACGGCCCTGTGGGAGGGCTGTGGACAGCTTGGCCCTGAGCTGCCACCTCTCATTTTGTCCTTAGCATAGGTAGCCCCATGCGCCTGGAGACAGAGAGTGTCCCCTGATGTTCGCCCTGCCCTGGGGAGCTTGGAAACCTCCCCGCACTCCCTTTTTCCATTTGTTACCCAATAATGTCCCCACGGCCTAAGGGGGAGGAGAGAGAGGACTTCGTCTGGCACTACGGGGCTCCAGCAGGCCACTCTTTTCCTGTCTCCTTTTTATTGGTTTTCTGCCTTTTCTTAGCACTGTCCTGGGCCTGAATGTAGCATCCTGCTCCCCTAATTAAATGAGTGCGTAGAAACTTCAAAGATCCGACATATAAAATCCACGATGAATGGTGGTCGTGGCTGCACAATGAATGTATTTAACTTCGCTGAACTGTACACTTAAAATGGTTTAACTGGTAAGTTTTATGTTATGTATATGTTACCACAATAAAAGAATTTAAAATATATAAAGTTTCACTGGCAGCATCTTTTCATCTGCCCTGTGCTTGGAAGTGATATAAACACGTGTGAACTGTGGGCCGCCACGTCCTGAGTGAGGATGGGGGTCCAGTGCACAGGCTTTGTGACCTCTCTTTCTCACACACGGGGCCTCCCGAGCCCCTTTGCGCTTTCTCCTGAGTTCCCGTGCTGGCTGCTGCTGGGTGGGCCGGGCTGGCAGACTGGCCCAGCTGCCTCCAGGATGCTCTGATGCCCTGAGAACTGAGGCTGGTTCTTGAGGGGGCTCTCCTGGCCTGGACCACTAGAATCACCCTGCCCAATTGCTCAGGGAGGAGAGGGCATGGTTCACCTGCACCCTTCCTCAGGGGCTCTGCTGGGGGCAGGAAGGGGGTGCTCCAGCTGGAGGTTCCCAGAAGAACCATGACTCTGCAGCGGTCACATCGCCTTCCCGAGACTCCCGGGAAGGAAGACCCTCCCCATCACTTGGCCACCCTGTTCCAGGTGTGCTGGGTCAGGGAGGGGAGGAAGATAGGTCAGGCACCTGCGGTGATGGAGAGAGCCACAGACAGGTGGGGGTTAGGGGTAGCTTGGCGGGGACAAGCCCTTTCGACCTCTGCAGTTTCCACCTCTGAAATATGTGAGCTCCGGCAGGGGAGGAACTTGGCTTGTTTGCCGCCATATCCCCAGGGCCTAGTGCAGGGCTGGTATACAGGAGGCGTCCAATAAATGCCGAGGGACTGAATGAATGGCTGAATGCGTTGCACAGGTCAGTACTGAGGGCCTCCGGCTTTAGGGGCCCACTCACTCTTGGACTCAACGTCTCCCCTCGTGCATTCATTCCTCATTCATTCGTTCCTCCCCTGCGCGCGCCCTGCACCCATTCATTCATGCGCTCCGCCATTCACGCTCGCACGGTTCATTCATTCCCTGCCCCGCCGCCATTCCTTCCCGGCTCCGGCGCCCACGTGGCACCCAGCACCGGGGTCCGGCCCCGCGCCCCCCGAGTGCGCCCCGGCTGGGCGCTGCGGGGGGAGCCGCTGATCCAGCCGCGGCTGCGCGGGGCCGGGGCTGGCGGGGAGCCGGGCTGGGGGCGGGGGGCGGGCGCTCCCTGCGGGAAGCCGGGCGGGGTGGGGGAGCCCCGGCCGCGCCGGCTCCGGGAGCGCTCGGCCTCGGCGGGCAGGGCGCGGGCCCGGGGCGGCGGCGGCGGCGGCGGCGAGCGGCAGCTGCCCGCGGCCATGTGGACGGGCGGCCGGCGGCCGGGCCGGCTCCGCCGGGCGGTGAGTACCTGCGAGCCGGGAGGGCGCGGCGCGGGCACCGGCGCGGAGGCGGGGCGGGGCCACCCACGCCGCGGGGCGGTCTCCGCACGGCGACCGAGGCGGCCGGGCCCCCCCCTCGGCCTCCTCTCCCTCCCCGCGGCGCCCCCTCCCGTGCTGGTGGGCCAGGGCCCCGCCACGGGCGCTTCGCTGGCCGGGAGGAGCCGGCCGGGCACTCTGGGGAGCCGGGCGCTCTCGGGGCGGGGCGGGGACTCGGCCTCCGCGCGCTCTCCTGTCCCCAGAGCGCCGGTCCGGGCTCCCGGGGCCCATTGGCGGGGTCCTTACCCCCACCACGCGCGTCGCTGCGGCGGGAGGGAGGGTGGGACCGGCGGCCAGGGCAGGCCTGAGGGTCTGGGGCTCGCGCTGTGTCCGGGGGCCGGCAGGCCTCCTCCTGCCCTGCGTCAGGGGGCAGGGCCAGACCCCGCTGGGGGAGGCCGGCCACCGAGAAAGACCCAGGAGCCCGAAAAAGGCTGGACCAGGGCCGGTTCATTGAGCGTGTGCAGAGTGTGGGCGCGCGCCAGCCCCAGACACCCTCTCTCTCATTCAGCACCTGCAAGGCAGGTGCTGTTAATTCCTCAGTTACAGGAGAGGAAACTGAGGCTCAGGGCTGGCCCAGGGCCGCTCAGCTAGTGTGCTCTGGAACCCAGCACGTTGGATGGGAATTTCTGCCCTAGCGTTTCCGCTTCCTGCCTGGTGTAGAGGTATTTCCTTCCTCGTCTGGGCCACACCCCATTGCCAGTGTGGTTCTTTGGGGGCAGGAATAGCGTGGGTGATATCCTGGAGTCTCCTGAGCCAGCAAGATAGGATTGGAGTAGGCACCCCAGAGTGAGTGGGGGTGGCTGAATGAGGAGCGCTTGCAAATGTGGAGGCCTGGATGGCCAAGGTCACCCCACCTGCAGACCAAGGGTCAAGGCCTTGGGCCGTGCTTGGGACAGGGTCTTCACAGGTCTGGCTCCTTTTGAGGCCCCAGTGCCCGAGATCTCTGCAGCCCTGGACAGGTCCTTTCCCTTCTCTGAACCCCGGTCTCCCACCAACCACAGCAGAGGCCCTTCCCACTCCTAGGGCCAAGGAGGACTGTGGGAGAAAGCCCCTTATAAACTGTGGTGTGTGGACTCTGCCAGGCCATGTGTGGCACCGCTGGCTGGGGCAAGTGGCTCCTGGAGGCGGCTCTGCCTGGCATCTGTGATGTGCAGGGCGGGGAGGCAGCAGCACGGGCCCTGGCAGCATCCCCGAAAACCCTTAATTTTCCTGACTCTCACTGTAATCAGGGCGGCACAGAGAAGCCAGCACGGAGGCAGAGGCGGCTTCCTCCCGGCTGCTCGCTCGCCGGCTGGGGCGCGGCGGGGCTGCGGGAGGACCCTTTCTGAGCGATCGTCTCATATTTATAGATCCCCTGTGCTTTGTGTTCCTCGTAGCATCAGAACCTGGAGCTGTTCGCACCTGGGTCTGAGTAGGGAGGTCAAGGGCTGCCTGGAGCCTCAGTCCCGAGAAACGAGCCTTCCGTGGGCTGGTGTGGGGAGAGAGATATTGCCAGGTCAGGGAGGAGAAGGGAGTCAGAGCGGTCTGGAAGATGATCCCACCCACTCTCAAAGGCTCAGGCGCGGGGTCTGGCCCACAAATGGCTGCCATTTATTGAACACCTACTATGTGCCAGCCACACATCATCACCACACCACTTGGAAGTGGTTCTTCTACTCCTGTAGGTCCTTAATGATGTTGAAGAATGAATGAGTGAATGAATGAATGAGAGAGAGGGAATGAGAGCAATCCGTGAATCCATGGCTTGTTTGTTGACAGTCTACATATAATTTTCCAGATTCCAGGAGGCTCATGAGGCCCGAGGGCTGAGTGGGAGCTGAACAGGTGTGTCCAGGTAGCAGCACAGGCCAAGGCCTGGGCCTGAGGGGGAGAGTCCAGGGATCAGGAGCGGCTCGGTCCTGCTGGAGTCTGGAGGTCAAGGGCATAGCCTTGGGGCAGGGAGAAGTGGCCTCTCCCCTTAAAGCAGGTAAAGATCCCTGGGGCAAACCAGAGTGACCCCCAGGCTCACTCTGTTGGCCTGGAATTGCACCTCTACCCCCCGCCCCAGAGTCCCTTCCTGGTTCCCTCTCCTGCTAGTGACCAGCCTGGGAGAGAGGGCTGCATGGGAGTCCAGGGTCTTGAGTTCCCTGTGTGACCTCAAGCAAGGCCCCAGCCCTCTCTGGGCTTAGCGTCTGGGCTCAGCAGCTCTCACAGTCAGACTTCTGCAGCCTGAGAGCAGGCACAGGTGGTAGGCTGTTGGGGGGAAGAAGCTGGCCAGAGCTGCCTCTATTGGTCTAATATTATAGTGAATGAATGAATGAATGAATGAGTGAATTCTACATTCACCTAGCATATTCTCCAAATGCACCCCACTCCATGCCGTTCATTGGGGCCACTTAGGTGAGCCCTTCAAGAGCTCAGTCTGTCGAGACACCCGAACCCTGACCAGTGCAGTAGGTGTCCCTGCCCCCCAGCCAAGAAAGTGACCCAACAGTGGCCACAGCCCCAGCAGGCCATGAGTCTGGAGGCCAGTACAGCAGCCGCTGAGGGCTACCTGGGATCAGCTAGTGCCCAGCTCTGAACCAGACTGCGGATCTGCAGTCATTTTTCAACTAGCAGGACCTGAACCAAGTCAGGGAGGGAGATGGGCCCAGACTGGGCCCTGCCTGGTGAAGATGGGCGTGGAAAGTGCCTGTCATGCTGCAGGAGGTGTGCGCAGGGATTATGGGGCACATGGGTGGAGAAGCAACGTGGGTAGACTGAAGGGGATGGCGAATGGATGGTGGACGGGCGGACGAGGATGGGAAGCGTGCAGCAGGACAAAGCAGTGGATGGATAGGTAGAAAGCTAGAGGAATAGATGGGTAAGAGGAGAACCTGATGGATGTAAATGGCGAGACAGACGGGTGGATGGGAGGATGGATGGAGGAATGGATAAGGATACAGGACTAGATGAATAGACTAAGGTATCAATGATGGATACATGGGTGGACTGATAGATGGGAGGATGTATTTCTGATGCACGTGGCAAGATAGGTATGAATGGGATGGATCTAAAATGAATGGATAGATGTCAACAGATGGATGGATAAAGGGCCGGATGGAATCAGGACCATGAGCGAGAGGATGGGTGGATACGGGCATGTGAAAACGGAGGGGTGGTGAACGGATGCAGTCGATGCGTGGTGCTGGGGTAGATGGCCGAGGACTTGAACGATGTCAGTAAGACGCTGGGAATAGGAATGGACGGGTGGATGGACGGAGAGGTGCATGTCTGTATGTTAATGAATGCATGGATATAAGCATGGAGGGGTGGATCGGTGCGTGAATGGACACGTGTTGGCGGACGGATGCATCCGTGGATGGAGAGATGGATGCACGGATACAAGAGACAGGGAAGGATCCATGGATGCGTGGTGGATGGATGGGCACAGGAATGACCGGACGAGTAGATGGGCGAGTACGTGTCAGCCGATGGCAGGTGCAAGCACGCACGCGTGCTCTGATGCACGGAAGGTACATGCTAACGGCTGGATGGTTACGGGGCGGACGGGTGGTCGGGTGAGTGGAACATCTTTATTCCCTAGATGCTGGTATCTGGCTCACGTAACCCCCTGTCCCTGCTATATGACACGGTAGCAGGGAGGCTGCAGGGCTGGGGCGAGGGGGGCCTTAGGCCTCTCCAGTTACTGTTGCTGGAAGACACACTCAGGGAGGCCACAGTGCAGCCTCTTATAGAGACGGGGTGATCAGCGGGGACTCCTGCAGGGACTTCCTGGGGGGTGGGGTACTTCTTGGAAGATCTGAACTGCACAGAGCAGGTATGTGGATGCTGGGGACTCGAGGCAGCTAAGGTACGTGGCCACCCTCCAGGGTCTCGGGCCAGCACAGAAATATCCAGAAGCAAAGAGGCCAAGTGGTTAACAGAACAAGTGTGAGGATTCTCAAACCCTTGATGTTCTCAGACCCTTGATGTCTTCATCTGTAGAAGGAGGAGGTAGTAAAAACTTCTGCAAAGAAACGAGGCTTACGGAAGGTGAATGCGCCCGTCAGGGTTTGCCGAAGGCCGCGGCACAAGGCAAGCACCAGGTACCCTCAGAGCCCATGCCCTCCTCTGCGAAGTGGGTGGCAACTCCCAGCTCAGGAAGTCAGCTTAGGAGAATTAAAGGAGCTTTGAGCTCTTAGCAGATGCCCAGTGTGCCCGACCCACAGGAGCCGCCAGCGCCCCATGGTTGGGTCTTCCTGTTCCAGCCCCAGGAGGCAATGGCAGCTGTGTCCCTCCTCTCGGAGCTCATTAAGACCAGCTTCCCACCCATGAGAGTGAGGGAAAGGCGCAGGCAGTGGTGGAGGGGCTGAGGGGGTCCTGGAGAGGAAACGGTGTGAGTGCATGACCTCTGGGGCTCCTACGCCAGGTCTGCCACGTCTGAGCCGTGCGACCTCGGCCAAGTCACTTCGCCTCCCTGAGACTCTGCTCCTTTGAGCATAAAACAGAGTTCACGGTCGCCCCACCTCACAGGGCTGGCAAGGATTCGGGCAACAGTGCATGTCCATGTCCAGCACAGAGCCCGGGGGCCACACAGCGGGGCTCAGGAAGTGGGGCTGAGACAGATGAGTTAAGAGGTTGGGCTGCCGCGCCAGGAGAGGCGGCCCAGGCTGCCAGAGGTGAGCAGGCCCAGGCCGTGAGCATGGCAGCCGACAGCATCCTCCAGGGCCTCGGGCCCAGGCGGCTGAGAGCCAGTGGGTTGTTATGACAACGGGAACTTGTCTGATGCAGCCGGCAACTCTGAGAGAGGCTCGGAGGACCGGCTGGCCAAGGCCCTGAGAACACTCCTGTGACCATACAAGCCAGGGAATGGGCAAATCAGAGCCCCGTCCTAATGAGCCCTGAGGTCCTACTAGGTGCCAGGCTCTGTGTCAAAGGCATCCAGTATGTGTCCTCTTCCCACTGCTGCCCATGAGCTGGGAATTGCTCTGTCCCTGTGCAATGAGGGGATGTGACTGCCCAGGGTCCTGCTCAGCTGCTGGAGAGGAATTTGACCCTGTATCTGCCGGCCTCCAAGCCCTGTTCGAAGAGGCTGGATGGCTGCTGCTGTGGAGGGCATTGTCCAGCTGTGAAAAGGTGGCCCTCAGGGGACTGCGGAGGGGGGACACTGTGTCCTTCCCAAGAGCCCGCGGTCCCTCCCTGTGCTCTCCTCACTGTGCCCAGCCCGGGGGAGGTTCACACCGCGCTGCAGGTCCTTGCAAACCGACGGCCTGGACCTGTGATGCATCCGCTTCCACGTTCATTTGAGAACCGCTTGCCGAGCAGCTGCTATGTGCCTGGCCCCGTGTGGAGACCTGGGATAGAGTGGGGCGTGCATTTGAGGAGGACACAGATAACAAGCGAATGGGGACGAGAGTATCTGCTGCGGTAGGGGCCGCAGCGTGAGAACAGCAGGGGTTGCACGGGGCTGTCGCAGGGCGGCTGATCTAAGCCAGGCGGTGCAAGGCGACAGGTGGTGCAAGGCGACAGGCGGTGCAAGGCGACAGGCCGTTGAACTGGGCCTGGAAGGTAGCGGGGAATTCGATGATGAGAAGGAGGTCAGTGCCCTCGGCAGAGCGAGCTGCAAGTGCAAAGGCCCTGAGGCCAGATGGAGCTTCGCACTGTTTAAGAACTTGATAGGAACTTCAGGGGTGGGCCGGGGAGCGGTGCACAGTAGCAAAGACAGAAGACACTGGATTATAAGAGCCTCGCGGGGTACGTGAAATATGATTGTCTGGTCATCTGGTCTGTGATTTTAAAATTTCATGCTGGCATGTTTGTGGGGTGTGGTCGGGGCCGTGGGGAGGGGTGATTGCAGGTGTCCCGGTGAGACATGGTGGCACCCGGAACCAGCAAGGCTATGGCGGGATAGAGGGAGGCGGTCAGACGCGCCGGAACTGGTGCTTAAGGGTGGGGTCAGGGAAGAGGGACAGGGAGGGGTTAGGGCAGCTCAGCTCATGGAGTTTTTCGGGCGTTCGGTCAGGGGTACCGTGGGTCATCCAGAGAAGCCCAGCAAATAAGGGGTCCCCAGCATTTGATGTGAGGTGTCTGGGCACTGCTAAGTGGGTGGGGCCCTGGGGCACGGCCATGAGCAGGCAGTGCCAAGGAGAGCCTAGGCCATGCTCCGAGCAGCACCACTGCCCAGCGCTGGGGATAGTGGTGGCCACCAGCTGGCCAGCCAAGGGCCTGGGACTGCCACCCCCCAGCACACCTTCCCTTGGCTCATGCAGGACTCCCAGGAAGGAGTCCTGCCCGGACCCCTGGCTTCCTGAGACGCCAGGGACAGGCCCGTCGTCCCCTTTCACACAGAAGAGGAAGAGCCGAGGCCTGGCTCCGCCTCCGCCTCCCCACCTGACCCCACCTGACTGCACCCTGGGCCCACATGTGTCAAGTGCTCTGGCCTCACAGGGTCATGAGCCGCCGCTCCTCCCTGCATCCCCCGTGTGTCACCGAGGAGCAGCTGCTAGGAGCGGAGACTGAGGATAGCCATGGCTTAAATACGACAGCGGGTTATCACTCTCAAGTTAAAGAAGTGCCGGAAGCAGAGGCCGTGGTCTGGTGTGATGACGCCACACCGAAAGGGACCCAGGTTCCTTTGGTCTTTCTGCTCCTCCATTTTTTACGCATGGCTCCTGCCACAAGTTTGCCTCCCAGGGCGATGGAGCTGTAACAGCTCCAACCATCACTCCCGCTTTCCAGACAGGAAGCAAGAGGGTGGGGAGTGGGAGCAGAAAGGGTACAGGGAAGCCCTCCAATCCCTTTTGCTGAGCTCTCCTAGAAGTCACACCCAACTCTGTTGATCTCATTGGCTACCCCTGGCTGCAAAGGAGCCTGGGAAATGCAGTTTTTTAGCTATGTGCCTTGCTTCCCGGAATAAAATGAGGGTTCTTCCTAAGGGAGAAGGAGAGAACAGCAGGTAACCAGCAGTCCCCACCACGCCACACCTGCCGCCCGGTGCAGTTCTAATTTCCTTCCTCAGGCCCTGGTCCGGCCCTGTCGTGGTGGCCATGACCACTGCACATACGTGCCCAGCACCCCAGCTGGCAGAGGGACGGCCACCGGGTGTCGTGTGTGGAGTATTTGAGGCCCAACCCGGGGCCTCGGCAGGCGCTCATCCAGTGCAGACTGCCTCCCCAGACAGAAGCAGAGCCCAGGACATGACCTTGTCCTCTCTAGCACTTTCTAAGCCCTGAAGCCCAGCTCCCATGTAGTGAGAATCGATTCAGGGGTGGGAGGGTCACCCCCGCCGCCCTGCCCCACGCTCTCTGGATCGATGACGGACAGGCGAGCATTCGGCCGATCACTCTGGCCAGTGAGGGATGGGCGGCCCTGACACCCCAAAAGGACGTACGGATCCCAGCCCCGTGGGGAGAAGACGGGTTGGCGAAGCACTGGGAGAGGCTTGACCATGGACTAAGAGGGATGCTCTCGGCGACCAGCTCCAAAGCCTCGCGCCCTGACTCCAGCGGCCCCAGGCAGGTTGGCCATGGCGCCCCCATGGAGCCCAGGGCCGAAGCCCCCAGGAAGGGAACTTGCAGTGAGGACCTTCAAAGCCACAAACTGAGCCCCAGCGCAGGTCGGAGCCCCGAGGGCCTGACATCCCTCTGCAGCTGGGCGGCCTGGCCCAGTGGGGAGGAGACAGGGGTGTCACCCGGCCGGCTGTCTGCCCCGGAGTCCCCGAGCCCGGGCCACGCGCCCGCCACCGGCCCCCTCGCCCACCTGGGCCGGCGACGGGAGGCCAGGCTGCCCTTTTCGAGGTTCCTGGATGAGGTCACTCTCCGGGTACTGGACCCTGGGACCCTGGAAGCTTTCCAGGGGCTCAGAGGCCGCAGCCTGGAGCCCCCTCCAGGTGAGCAAGGCCCAAGCTTGGCCCAGGAGCTGCTCACGGGAGCTGCAGCCCCAGAGAAGACCCTGGCCCTGAGCCCCCCGCCGTCCTCAGAGGCAGCAGCCGAGGCTACAAGCAGAGGGGGGCCGGGCCGGGTGGCGGAGACCAGTGGGCCTCACGTGGGCAGCGGCGAGCGTGGAAGCCAGGTGAGTCTCAACCCCAGATCACCCCCCCACCCCCCGCAGCCAGCGGGGCGGAGGTCCACTGCGGCCCCTTCCCTGCCCCCTCCGTGCGCCATTTCCCCACGAGTCCCCGGCTGACCCGCTCTGAGTTTCCAACCACCTTTTTCTTAATAGCTGCAACAGGGAAGACCTCGGTGCCGAAAGAATGAATCTCTAAGGTGAAATTTCTGTCTCTGGGGCAGGCAGGCAGGACTGCGTGTGCCTGAGCAGTAACGGTAACATCGCCACCAATCCGCAGAGCGCTCAGCCCTTTACCGTGGGGTTCCGTGTTATGCCTTTGAATTTCCAAACCTCAGACACCCTCCACGCGGGGTAGGCTGTCGTAGTCCCGTCAGGCGGGTGGGGGGGGTGCATGTCCTTCATGACTGAACCCGTTTCCTGACATTGGAAGCTGAGGCTCTGGGGGAGGGGCTGCGCTTGCCCCGGGTCACGTGAGTAGTCTGGGCTCCATCCGACGTCCTCGGATCTAAAGGCAGGGCTCAGCACCTCCGCACACACATAGTCGGGCCTCAGGCGGCGGGGCAGAGAGACTCCGTGACACCGTAGCTGTCCTGGAGATGGGGCTGTGCAGAGAGGCGGCACCCCAGGGAGGCGGCACCCCAGCCTTGGCGCTGCCCTCTGTCCCCCGAAACATCTGTGTCCCCTGGGGCCAGGGTGAGTCCTTGTGGGCTGTTGGGGATGCTGCCTCTGTCCCCAGGGCCTCTGTCCCAACTTCTCCCAGCACAGGACGGAGGTGAGGGCTACAAGGCAATGTTGGTGGGGATCTCGACCAGCCCCCCCAAAATGGCTTTTCTGTGGGGTAGGTTGCTTTAAAAACAAAATTCTGAGTGAGCGCGATGGCCGATGGTTTTTGACTGTTTCCTGGCGCCATTCTGACTCTTGCTCACGGCCTCAGTGCACGCCCGGAGTTCTCAGCCTGAAGTGGACTCGGTCAGCTCGAGGGTCTGCTGCCTGCCGTGTGACCTTGGATAGGTCACCCACCCCCTCTGGGCCTCAGTTTCTCGAGCCATGAGAAGGCAGTGTGAGGGGTGTGATTTTTCCTTCGCCTTGTCACGGGGAAAGCATCCAGCAGGAAGCCAGGAACATCGTGTCCCCAGCCTCCTCCACAAGGGCCCGGCGACCTGGGACCCCTGCCTCTGCAGCTGTGGGGTCTGCACACCTCACAGACTTCACTCTGGGGACCACTGGGCCCGAGGGGAGCCCCGCGACACCTAGGCCTCTGGAGGATTTTGTCTCAAGGCTCCTCCAACATGTCTCTCGGGGCTGCCAGGCAGCCCAGGGCCTTGGGGACCATCAGAGTCAACAGCGGGTGCGGGGAGTGTGAGGCTCTGTGCCAGGGCCCGGCCAGGAGTGTCCTGCCCGAGCTGCTGGCGTCAGCTCCCTGGAGCAGGAGCTGGGCATCAATTCCTACCTTGACTTCACCGCCCCCCGGGGCTGTATCGCATGGTGGGCACCCACTCTGGGCCCCCACTCTGGGCCCCCTCAGCTCCAGCCTCCCACCAAATACTCAGAACAAGCCAGTAAGAGAGAGAGGAGTGGCCCATCTCGCAGACCAAGAACTGAGGCTCAGACGCTGAGCCCAGCAGGCCACGGCCCCCTCCATGTCTGCTCGTGAGGGGTGGGGATTAGAGATAATGGGTGAATGGAGCCTGGCATACAGCAGGCACTCAGTCCCTGGGATGACAATGGCGATGAGGATGACGATAGCCCCTCTCCTGCGTGTCCCCTGCCTTCCCGGCTTAGACAAGCCTGTGTCCCTAGAACAGTTCCCAGCGTGGACGTGAAGCTTTGGGGGAGCAGGGCAGACCCGTGGCGTCCAGTCATCAACCTGCAGGCCATTTCTCGAGGACAATGCCTGGAGTTTCACCACTAAGCGCTTCAGGGAGGAAGCCACGAACCAGGGGTGGACCCCGGATGTCCATTCTGTCTCTGTCCCATCAGGCTGAGTGGCCACGGGTGACCCTGGTCCTCCCCTTCATTGTCCAGCAAAGAAGAAACCAGTGTAGAAGGTCTCTGGGACCTCCAGCCATCACTGTCCACAGACCTGGGACCAAGGCTCACTCATACTATGGGGTGAATGACCCAAGCCAGCCATTTCCTGAGAACAAAAGGGTCAGAAGAACAGGGCCAGGGTCTTGGAGGGAGAAGCTGGCTGGGTGGTTGGATTCTGTCTGAGGGGCTTCAACAAGTCACTCCACCCTCCGGGCCTCGGTCTCCCCGTCTGTAGGACGAGCTTGGGTGTTGGACAGCACCTCTCCCGCCTCTGGAGGGGCAGCTGCTTCCCCGCTCCCCAACTGTTTCCACGTGGGAATGTGGGCAGGAGTTGCCAAATCTCCCAAAATTTCAGTAGAAGCCAAAAATACGGATTTTAAAATGTAAACTCTCCCAATTCTTAAATGTTGGCTCAAATGTTTTAAAAAATTTTAAATCCTCTTGCAGGCCAAATACAACATGCCGATGGGCCAGATTTAGCTCCGGAGGCCAGTTTGCAGCCACTGGCCTGGCCCTTCTGCAGCCACACGCAGCTGGGACCCGCAGAGGCCATGCAGAGCTAGGCCAGCGGGGGGCTCGGGCAGGGAGTGGCAGGGGGCAGCCCTCAGCCTACGGCCAGGCCCTCTGGAACCCCAAGGGGGAAGGTCATTCTTGGCCCCGTCTGGGGACAGCCGCAGGTCAGGCAGGGCCTGGGTTCCGGTCCCCAACTTGCTGAGTGACATTGGGCAAGTGCCCACTGGTCACACGTGAAGAGAGATCCCAGTGGCTCACCTTGGTGTCACAACCACAGTGTTGGCGAATGACCCACTGTGTGTCCAGCACAGGCTAGCCCTGGGTATGCCGAGGGACACAAGGCCAGCTTCTCACCTATGACACGGTCTGTGACCCTGCCAGTTCCTCCCCGCTCTTGGAGACACCTGCTCTCCGCCTGTCTCCCTGCCTGCTCCTTCTCCGTCTCGATGGCTCTGCCCCTCCCTGAACCCTGACCTGGGCAGAGCCCCTCATGCTCCCCATCTGCACTCGCCGCCTTGGCCATCTCATCCAGTGTGGTGGCTTTGAGTGCGGTCTCTATGCCGACCACTCCCAGATTCACCTCTCCCGGACCTTCCTCTGAGCTCCAAACCCACGTGCCCAGCCGCTTGTCTACGCTCCTGCTGGACACCTAATAGACACCCCGGGATCTGAACCCCGATCCCCTCCCCACCCACATCCAGCTGCTCGGGCCCGAACATTCAGTGCCGTCTTTGGCGATTCTTCCTTCCGTACCCACCTCTCGTCTGTCAGGGCATCGGAGCGCCTCTCCCACCCGCACCCCGGTCCCCACCCGCCTGGGTTTGTGAGGGCGCCTCGAGCTGGACGCCCCCGGCAGGCCCTGCATTCGCTCCTCAGTGTCTCCTCCACTCAGCGATGTGACAGAGACTCCTCTGTTCAGCCTTTGGGGGCGACTTCTGATCCCCCGAGATGGAAACCAAAGTCCTGACGATGGCCCATGAGGCCCCCCAATTCAGCCCCTGCTCCCCACTGGTCACTGGGTGTTCCCCAGGCTCTCCAGGCACCTACTCCCACCAGTCTGCTCACTCTTCATCCTGACCTCCTGGTTGGCAGTGGCAACCCCAGTCCTCCCTTCTCAGCAGAGTGTCCCAGCGGACGCACTGGGGCACAGGGACACTTCGCTGTTGTCTTATGCAATCGGTCTCCCCCTCGAGGATGTCGGCACCGTGGGAGCAGAGAGCTTCCTCTCGTTCCTTCGCTGCTGAGTCCCCTGGAAGAGGGCGCACAGTGAACGTTTGCTGAATGAATGCAAGAAATCAAGGAGTGGCGTAGGCGTCTGAGAAGGGCGGCCACCCCAGATGACCAAATTAAAAGGCCAGTTCTCATCGCCCTCTAGAAGCTCTGTTCCCGAGAGAGTCACTTCCACGCAGGCCCCCTTGCTACTCACAGTGTCCTCTGAAGATTTTCCATTCTCCTTAGATGAAGGATGGAGCTCAGAGAGGCTGAGAGCCTTGCCCGAGGTCACGTGGCTGCATAGGAGGCCCAAGTTGCTTTCGGTGGGAGGTAGGTGGCCCCTGCCTTGGCCACGCCTGGGATCTGTCCCTCACCGCAGGCCTCATCTCTGCCCTCCGTATTCTTTGGCCTGGTTCTTCACCTGGAAGTGCGGTGGGGGGAGCAGGATAAGGGGGAAACCGAAGAAGCCGGAGCCCAGCGTAGACATGGGGAGGCCCTGGGGGCTGAGCGCCGAGGTTAGGGGCGGGCAGGCCAGCCCCAGCCCCGAGGGACAGCAGGACCCCTTACCTTCGCTGGACGAGTGGGAGACAGAGCTGGGGCCAGAACCCAGGCCCCCATGTCCCAGATGTGACCCTTGGCACCCAGCAGCCGCCTTGATTACCCCTCTCAACAGTTTTGAGAACCGCACAGTTCGGAGTGGGTGGGCAGCAATGGGACCTGGCCAAACGGTCCAGTAGGAGATTTACACATCTGCTCATGGGGGCCGGAGCTGGATGCCGGCGGGGCGCTGGGTACCAGTCAGGCTCGGGGGCCCTCCAGTGTGGGGTGGGCTTTGGGGAGGGGCACGAGATGGTGTGAATTTGACGGGCTGAGAGCTGGTAGTTGCCTGCTATGGTAGATTCTAGCCAGGGTCAAGGCGTATCTATTTCACATGCCACCCGTCATGGATGTCTTAGTCAGGCTCCCAGGGCAGACACAGTATTCAAGGAGAAGGCCTGGGGGGGAACTGGGGGCCTATTTATTGGCGCAGGGTGATAGGCAGGGCTTAATGCTTCAGATGGGTGGTTTATAGTTGGTACCAGCCAGGCAAGTATTCTGAAAGAGGCTGACATGTGTGAGGGAAGCGCAAAGGCCCCGAGTGGTGGATAGCTGGGCGAGTTTGGTGTCAGCACGGGCGGCCAGCCGCGGGTCACGTGGAAGCCAACCGAGGGGCGGTTGCAGGGAGCCAAGAGGGTCAGGGCCTAGTCAGGACTGAACAGGCCCTCCTGGAGCCTCGACTGGCGGCAATTGTGCCGCCAGTCTCATTACTCTGGAGAACACCCACTGTGCGCGCGTGCATCACCATACCAGGGCAGTCTCCTAGAGGGTGGATCAGAGCCTGTCTCACAGCAATTGCCTGCAACATGCATGTTTTTCCTTAGCTTCTGTTTTGTGATCTGTGTTTAAGGTTAGAAGAGTCAGCCCAAGTCTGGTGGAGGATTAAAATGAGAGATTGAGGTCTCATGGGGTTTGCTTGGTGGAGCAAGCAAGAGTGGACTGTTTCCCACCCAGGGTGGTCAGTCCTGAGTCTCTGGAGTCCCACAGGGCTTAAGTGAAGGAAGTCGGCATCAGGAGGCAGGTAGTGTTGGTGGTCACTGCGGGAGCCCAGGGCCTGGGGGGACAGGCATCAGGGGGGAGGCCCGGCGGCCAAGACTACTCGAGGGAGGAGGTGGCAGGTGGGCTGAGGCAGGGGTGTGTGGCACAGTCTAGTTTGGCCAACAAGTAAGATACATGTTGTTGTTGGGAAATCAAGGTGACAGCTAGGCTGGATCGCCCAGAGGGGACAAGCAGAGAGTTCGGGGCAGACAGTAACGAGGTCACAGGTGTGTTGCAGGAAGGGGCATTGGGCTGTGAATGTAGGGTGGCCTGGAGGGACAGTGCCCAAGCAGGGTGGACCGTCCCTCTGACAGCACTTTGAGTGCTCGCCTGTGTCCCACCTGCGTCAGGAGAGTATGGGACCCTAAGTGCCTGTGTGTCTCTGGAGGGGCCAGAGGGTCCCTGAGGGTATTTTCTGCCCCATCATCTCACACCGGGGTCCCTGCACGTCCCACAGGCCCCGCATGCTCAAGGTCCCCACCTGCCCCTGCCCTCCTCCCAGAGCAGAGGCACCACTTCTTGGCCGGATGCCTAGGCAGTGCCCCCAGCAGAGTCTGCCCAGCCCGCCGGGAAGCCCTCGGCTAGCCTCGGCACTGTGAGTGAGCCATTCCGTGTGCTGGCCTTGGTTAAAAATGGCATCTCGGGAACATCCCCAAACCTTGTGATTATGAATCGCAGAGTCAAAACTTAAACACGGGGCTTTGACACCAACACCAAGACCATTGCCAAAGGCACAACGCCTCCCCAAAAGGCCAACCTCACTGCCATCCCTGCTCCCCGACCACACACACAGCCATGACTGCTCAGCAGCCTGCATTCAGGACTTACCGGCCCCCCACCGGCCCGGCGGAGGAGCAGGGGTAGTCCAAGGACACAGCTAGGAAAGACAGGCCCGACTCCAGGGAGCCCACAGGTGCTGTGGGGGCATTAACCCAACAACTCTGCTGGGTCTCCCTGGAGGACCGCCTGAAGGAGGTGGCCTTTAAGGGTGAGAGCAGTGGTTATCCCACAGGCGCCGGGTCTGGGGAGCATTTGAGAAGTCTCGGTAGGATCAGAGGCAGGATTCTGGAACAGCAAAGTAAAGGGACCCCTTCCCTTCCTTGGCTGCTGCCCTGCCCATCCCCCACCCCCTGCCACCAGGGGAGCTCGGCAGCCTCTCCCAGAGTCCCTTCCTGAGGGAGAAATTCCCAGACAGGCCTTTTAGAAGAGCCGAAACATTCAATATAAATAATTAATGCTAGATTTTTTTAAATTAAATTTTAATACATCCTTATTAATTTTAGACAAACTTCCTAGCAAGTCATTCACTGTGAGTGATGGAGGCACCTGGAGACTTGAGGGATGTCCCCACCTCCGGGTGGGTGAGGCCTCTGAGGACTGGGGTCCGAGCCCAGCTGGGCTCCTCTCCCGGCGCTTAGCTGTCCGCGCCGCAGCCCGGGACTGCCGGCCGCCCTGCCCCGCTCAGCGAACGACCGTGCGCGGGGTGGTGGGTGGAGGTGTCACTGTTATTTTTGTTATTCTGCTGAGGGCGATCCCAGGACTGGAGTGCGGGTTTCATTTCTCCACCATTAGCCCCTGGAGGCCGGGCTCGCCCCTTTGGCTGCCCTGTCCCCGCTCCGAGAGCTTAGAACAGAGCTGATGAATGAATGAATGAATGAAGAGCCCTCCGTGGATGGACAGCCCTTGGACTTTCGGGTTAGGTTCTGAATCTGGCTGGGGCTGACCCTCCCAAAAGACGGCTCCTCCCACCCTGCGTGCTGNGGGCTGCTGGAGAAGGGACAGGGCTCCTGCTGCAGGGAACCGGCAGCCTGAAGGGAAGAGGCAGGAAAAGACTAGTCGCGGTGCCGAAGGATCCAGGCATGCATTGTCCGTCTTTATTGAGCGCCTGCTGTATGCTGGGATATAGTGCCCCGAGCACGGTGATGGGGACGTGGCGAAGGTGGGCCTGGGGCACATGGGGGGCTTGGGGGAGGCGTTGGCTGAGCAGCCAATCTTCTTCTTGTGGGAGGAAGACACACAGAGGGGGTCCGGACTCGCGGTCTCAGACAACTTTCAGAGTGTCGGGCATCGCGTCTGGCCGCTCATCCGAGGCACCCCGGGGATCCTTTCTTCTGAAATTCCTTCCCCCATCCCGGCCCTTTCGCAGCCCGCGGTGATGAAGGGCAGCAGAGCGCTTCGTCCGCTGCCCCCTACCCCCCACCCCAGCTTTCAGGTGAGGAAACTGAGGCCGGGGTAGTCCCGGGAAGGCCTGCCCGCGCACCCGGGGAGGTGGTGGCCGAGTCTGGCCCAGGTCTCCGGGCCAGGCCTCCCAGCTCGGCGCTGACGGCCGGGCTGCGCCCTCGCCCGGCGGGGCGGTGGGGGAGGCGGCGTGGGGCCCGGACCGGAGCGGAGCGCGCTCCCGGCGGACGCGGCCACGGCGCCCCGCGCGAGGGGCCGGGATGGGCAGTCATCAGTCTTCCCAGGTGTGTCGCGTGGTCCCTGGGCTCAGCACCCCGTCCCCCTTTACTGCCAGCCATGGCACGGAAAGACAGGAGAAAGCCCCCGGGAGCGGCCTCTCCGGAGTGATGGAAGGCCCGCCCCGCGCCCCCCGCTCCGCGCAGGAAGTGCGATCCCGCCCGGGCCGCTCGCGGTCCCTGTGGTTCGCCGGCGCCCGCAGGGTTAACGGCAACGGTGGGTCCCGCCGCCTGGAGCTCAGCGGGGCTGCCCGGCTGCTCGGGGCTGGGCCGGGAGGGTCTCCAAGCCGCGCGCGGGCGGGTCTGCTGCGCAAGCCTGGCAGGGAGCCCCGCCGGCGAGCCGGGCGCGCAAGGGTTAATCCCTCGGGCCCGGGAGGGGCGGGCCAGGCCCGGAACCCCAGAATCTGAGGGCAGCGGGGTCCCTGACTGAGGAGTCTGAGGTCCTGAATGCCATCACCCTCGGATCGTGTGAGTGTCGGGCTCTGCATTCCCGTACGGCCCCAATTCCCCGATCCGAACATTCTCCCACTCGGAGATTCTGAGGTGCCGGGGCTCGGCTTCTCCGGGAGGGGGTGCGGGGCTGGAAGGGTTAACGGGCAGGGGGGGTGGCAGGGGGAGGCAAGGCCAGGGGAGAGTTAATGGGACCCAGCCGGGTCCCCCTCCTTTGGGCGAGCGCGGGATCGCCCCGGACCGTGCCACCCCAAGTCCCCGAGCCAGCCCCCTCCCCGGGGGGCGTAACTAGGTGCTGGGGAGCGCGGCGGCCCGGGCGGGCTCACCTGTTACTCGGCCGCCACCCACTGAGTCCCAGGGACCGCGGCCGGGGACTGGGGGCTGGGGGCGCGCGGGCCGGGCTTCCCACGGAGCGAGCCACGCGCCACGCGGGGGTGCCCCGCCGCCGCGCCCGACTGTGCCCGCGGTGCCCAGCTCCGCCCGGCGCGGCCACGGAGCGCACGCCTCTTGCCTGCTGACCCTGTCGTTTGGTTTCTCGCAGGCCTCTGCCGCAGACATGGAGAAACTCAGGTGAGTGGAGCGTCTTCGTGCCACCGCTCGCGGGCCGGGTCGGGGTCGGGGCGCCGGAGGGCGAGGGGAGAGCGCGTCTCCGGGGCCCGCCCGCAGAGAGGCTGCCCGGGCTGGGGTGCGGTGTGTGGTGCGTGTGTGCGCGGCGAGACGATGGGGAGCGCGCGCGGGGGGCGCCTCGGCCGGGCCGGGGCCGCTTCGGCTGGGGGCGGGGGGTGCGCCACCAGGCCCCGGCCGGCCTCGGTGGTCTGCGCGCCCCGTCCCGGACTCTCGATCGTCTCCCGGGACCCTCCGCGTTTCCGCTCCTGCCGTTACGCACCGGTCCCGGGCGCCGGCTGGTCCCCCCACCCCCCAGCTGACAGTTGCCTGGTTCAGAGCTTTTAAGTTTACGCCTCGTGGGGGCGGGGATGGGGGATGGAGTCCTCGCGGCTGGCCACGGCAGTGGCGTTTTGGAGCCATTTTGGGGGAATCCCGCGACGGCGTCTGGGGAGCGTGCCCTGCGGCCTCCCTCCCGGTGCTAAACTTTGCGCCCTTGCGACTCCCCCGGCTGCCTTCGCGGCCCTTCGCGGCCCTTCGCGGCAGGCCCGGGATCGGCGGATTTGAATATTCACGACTTCCTCCGAGACTTCCCTTGGCTATCCCGACCCCCACTTTGGGAACAGCCTTCCTGGGTTTTCCTTCCGGAGTCTGAGCCGAGGCGTTGTGTGGGCAGCAGGCCCAGCTTCGGCCGCAGGGTCCGGCACTGTCGATCCGTCCCGGGTCTCTTGTACGCGCCCCCGCCCCCCCACCTGCCCCCAAAGCCAGAATCGGCATCCGTGGGGAAGACTCTACGTGGCAGGGTCACCCATTCCACAGGGGGCCGGCAGAGCCCTGGCTCGGTCCAGGGCGAGGAGTCTAGGGGCCAGGGGCCGGGGCCTCCCCAGGTGACTCTTAGTAAGTGCTGTGGGTGAATCACTTGGGAATGCCCAGGTAGGTGCCTGGGACAGACAGGTGGTCTCACAGAGACCCCAGACTGGACACTAGAGCAGGGCCATCTCCTGGCCGCTGAGCTGGAGTGCAGCCTTGCCTTGTGGGTCCCTCAGGGCCAGGACCAGTTTGCCCTGGGCTGGGAGGAGGGGCCCAGTCTGAGG
The DNA here is from genome assembly GCF_902729225.1 of Pteropus medius. Classification (NCBI taxonomy): domain Eukaryota; kingdom Metazoa; phylum Chordata; class Mammalia; order Chiroptera; family Pteropodidae; genus Pteropus; species Pteropus medius. The sequence continues at coordinate 21,560,725 of NW_024349797.1, read as the reverse complement.
TTGCAGACGCTCAGACAGAAAACCTGTTGTCTGTCAGGCAAGCCCATCATGTCATGGTCGAGGTCTGGGGGCGCTGTGAGGCCCGGAGAGCAGCAGCCTTGGCTCTGGCCACACAGATGAGCTCAGGCCTGAACCCCCGCCGCCCTCCCAGGTACCCCACATTGCCTGTTGTCTCACTAGTACCCACACCAGGGTTGGGAGCCCTGTGGGAGAGGGGACAGCTGGGGCTTGAGGCAGAAGTAGCAGTCATGGGGTTCCCTGAGGCCAGCCGGGGGGCCCCTCTGTGGCTCTCTTCCTTTTTCCCTCCCTCCATGCTCCGCCAAGGCGTTTGAGCACCCCTCTTTGTGCCCTGGGGAATAGTAGCAGAGACAGGGCCCAGCCCGGTTGGGGACTCAGGTGCATAGGTGAGCCAGGTGGCAGATCCACCGCCTCAGCTGCTGGAGGAGCCAGGCATCTCTTTGCCTGGTGGGCTGAGGGCTGCCCTGGGCTGAGTCCGGAAGGCCACATGGCCTTTTAGCTGAGGCAGAATTCCGGAGCTGGCAGGACCCAGCATAGCCTCCAGAATTAGGGAGGGTCCTGCCGCCCCCTCCCCCTCATCCCATTAGTGTTCTCAGAGCTGCTCAAAGGACCTTTCCAGACCATTCTTTCCTGGCCAGTGAGAGGACTGCCCCTGGAGGCTTCTGTCCCGAATTTAGTGCCAGGGGTCCGGAACCAAGAGGCCCAGAGGGATGTAGGGGAAGCTGGTCAGCATGGCCTCCCACAGGGAAGGTCACAGAGTTCGGGGTCCCACGGACTCAGAGTCACCCGAGTCCTGATCCTCACTGGGCCTCAGTTTCCCCATCTATAAGGTGGATGTCTAACCATCCCCACCACGCAGGACTGTTGGGGGGATGACGTGAGCTACCATGGCTGACATTCCCACTGGGACCTGGCCCATGGCAGGGCCCAGGCAGAGGGTCACCATGGGGCATCGGAACCACAGACTACAGGCTTCCCAGGCAAGGGAAGACGCATCCGGGGTCCCGGTGTGGGGTCCTGGGGGGCCCGTGCCTCCTGCCTGCACGGCGTGGGCCTGGGACCAGAACCGAGAGGGCCTCCCTTTGTCCCAGCCTCGACCTGTCACCCTGCACCACCCCAGGCTTGTGGGTTGGTCCAGGAAGCGCTTTTTGAGTGAGCAGAAAAGCTATGTCACCACAGCTCCAGGGGTGGGCAGGGACAGAGCCGGGCTCTCCCTGCCCCAGCCCTCGGCCCAGCTCCCCGGCTCCCACTCCCTGCCGCCCAGCCCATGCTGTCGCTTCTGTGTCCCAAACAAGCTGTCACCTTCATGGCTCTCTGCCTTTGCCCGCGCCGTTCCCTCTGCTCAGAACGCCTTTCCACCTGCCTTCTCGTCCACATGACAAACTATTTGCCCTCCCTGTCACCTTTTCTCTGTGGCTTTTGTGACCTCTTGCCCCTCACCCCCAATCGGCTTTATTCCCCCTCTGTGTACCAAGTCCCACATCAGACACTGAGTCACACTTAGACCCAGGCCAACCCTTCAGAGCAGGGACGCTGGTCCATCAACGGATCCTTGCAGAGATCCTGGGTTGGAGACACTGGCCTGGGGAATCAAGGTGGGCTTCCTGGAAGCAGGGACACTTGAGCCCAGACTTGAAGGAGGAATAGGAGTTTGCAAGGAGGATGGCCAGGATGGGCCTTCCAAGAGGTGCAAAGGCCCAGGGGCCTGAGGACACAGGATGTGTTCAGGCAGACAGGTGAGCGGTGGGGAGGGGAGGTCCCCAGGGCTTTCCTTGCCACCTGGAGTGTCCTCTGTTCTTCCCTCAATTTCTTCAGCTCCCGTACCTGGCAAGGGCTGGCACGCGGTAGGGCTCCCCCAGTTCTGGCCACTTCCGCTCTGGCCTGTTGTTTGCCCCCTGCTCCCTGCTCCTCCCTGCTCACTCAGCTTTCCTGCCTCTGACCGCTTGAAAAACTCTTCCGGTGACACTCAAGTATTTGCCGAAATTAGCAAGTCCCAGCTAGACTCTCCGTGTGCACAGCCAGCTGTGCCTCTAATCCTCAAGTTAATCCCCTCCTCTGCCTTCCTCTGCACAGGGCCCCTCGGCCCTTGCCCCCTGCCGCGGCCACTTTGTCCGCTCTGTGTCTTTGGGGAAGCTCCTTTCTCTGTGGAAGCCTCAGTCCCCTGCTCATGTAGGAAAGCAGGTCAGTCGCCTCACGTGGCATCTGGGACTCAGAAGGTGCCCAGGAGACCCAGAGCTATTCCCGGAATGAGTCCGCCCCTCCCCCCAAAAGAGAATTTGTCAAAGTTGTGAACGGTCGTGAACATATAGAAAAAGTAATCAAGATCCATGAAGTTTAGGACAACCACTTGATGACCACCACCCGGGCCAGTTTGAATGCTGCCAGACCCCCAAGTTCTCCCCAAGACCCTTCCCATTACAGCCCCTCCAGATCCCCCGAGGTCTCCAGGATCCTGACTTTTGTGATAAAGGTCCTGTTTTCATCAGTCTGGCCACCTACATGGAGAGCACACCTAACACACAATTTCACTTGCCTGGTCTAGAACCTCACATACATGGAGTCTTTCAGCCACGGTTTCGGGCTGGCTCTTTCTCACCAAAACATCATGTTTGCAAGAGTCGCCTTCGGTGGTGTATGGCGCCGTTTGTGGCTGGCTGTCTCGGGGTACAGCATTTGTGAGCGAAGTTACTTCAGTCTATTTATTCGATGATGGATGTCTGGGCAGCTTCCGGCCTGGACCACTGAGAGCGAAGCTCCCATCCAGGTGATCTGGGGAACACGTTTCTGCATTTCTGGCGTGTACCCCAGAGCAGAAGCGCCGGGCCACAGGGCATGCATCCAGCCAGCTTTAGAAGATGCGGCCCCACTCTCCTGGGTGTTCTGCCTGTCACCCTCACAGCAGCCCTTGGGGCTCCTGCACCTCCACAGCCTCCCGGCACTTGGCACGCTCGGGCGGCGAGCAAGGTGCTGTTTCTTGCCCCTGCCTGGATTCCTGCGGATTACTGGCCATGTGGATTTCCTCTTCTGTGGGGTCTGTGCGCGTCTGTCCATCGAGCTGCCCTGTTGATCTCTAGGAGCTGCTCAGACAGTCCCCTCCAGGTACCCGGACGAAATACACCTCCCACTGCTCATTTGCTTCTCGCTCTTCAAATGGTCCTCTGATGAACAAAAGTTCTTATTTTTAATTCTGTTGAATGTTTTAGACTTTCGCTTTTCGGTTCAAGGTTTTTGCGTCTTGTTTAAGAAATTTCTGATGTCGTGAAGTTATTGGCTTTTTTCCACTCGACACTGATTTTTGTGTATGGTTTCAGGGTGGGCTCTGTTTTTGTTTTGTTTTGCTTTGTTTTTGCATGCTGACACCCAAATGTTTTTGCCCATGCTCTTCGAGTTGTTCATATGATTCAGATTTGTTGTGGTCCAGCCCATGCCAGACACCGTTTTTCCTGGATGCTGGAGGGACTGAGGGGAAACGCCAGGCTAATGTCCTACAGCTAGGGACAGATGGTTACCAGGTCCTCTTACGGCTGTAAAAGCACACCGACCTCCTCACCCCTGGCCCACCATTCCCCTCCAGACGCCGGGTCCCCTCACATTCTGCAAACATATCAGACGGGCTCCTGCCACAGGGCCTTTGCACGTACCGTTTCCTTCCGCCCAAAAGTCCTTCCCCAGGCAGCCACGTGACTCCTGACTCCCCTCTTTTTACATCTTTCTCAGTGTCATTAGGAGGGGGGAGCTTTCCCGACCACTCGTTCTGCTTACAGTCAGAGCCCCTCCCCCACCATCCTTTCCTCGCTTTGATTTCCCCAACACCCTGACCCCTCCTTGACTCACAATCTGTTTTATTGGTTTGTCTTCAGTATCCATCTCGTCCAGAACAGCAGCCCACCGGCGATCCCCAGTGCTTAGAACGGGCACATAGTACGTGCTCAGTAAATGCTTTTGAGACCGAACTGTGAGGAAGAAGGTGATGAAGGACTGCTCTTCCCCACTCTACCCCACAAGAAGGGGAGTGTTGGGGAGCACTCGTGCCCCCCGCCCCTCCCTCGGCCCTCAGAGAGTGGTGGAGGTGGTTTTTGCTTTTTTTTCTTTTTTAATCATCCACTGAGAGGCCCTGAGAGCTGCAAGAGACTCTGGTGGACAGATTTGGCCTCAACTTTCCACCTCTTGTCTCCTCCACTCTACCCTGAGCAGGTCCAGTCTCTCCCTAAGTGTCGGCCTTCAAGGCGCTCTAAACCTGATCCTAGTGGAAGAAGGTTGGTGGACTAATTCTCACTAAGGTGTGAATGACTGCCTCACTTTGATTTCTCCCTTTGGGAGTCAAGGCATTACAAAGGGACCCTCCATGTGGATGGTTCTCTCTGTCCCCACAGCCCATCTGGGTCCCCGCTCTTTTGCAAAGGCTCCCTGATGAAGTATGTGATTAAAAGGGTAGATTGACCTGGGTTTGAATCCCAGTTCTAACACTTACTGACAATGTGGGCTTGGGCAAGTTTCTGAACCTCTCTGATCCTCAGTTTCTGCATCTGTAAAATGGGGATGACAATAATATCACCTACACTGGAAAGTGTTTTGAGAATTAAATCGTTAACGTGGAGGTTGGCACATGGTTAGCGTGTGTGGGCTAGTAACTGCCTGCCCTGCCTCAGGCAGTCTCGTGTTGCCCAGGCCCTGTTTCTCCAGCCATTGGGCAGGTGATATCATTCCCACTATGGAAGAGGGGACCTATGAGGTGGAGCAGGGCATGTGACCCACAGCCCTGGACTGATTTACGACCGACCGTGAGAGAATTTCAGAGTCAGGGCAGGGGGCCGGCTTTGCTCACCCCTGTACTGTCTACACTTTTGCTGAGGGGGGCACATCGCTGGTCCTGGTGTTTTAGGGCAAGGATGGGCTGTGTGCCTATTTCTCGGCGTTGCGGGTTACCCCGTTAACCACAGGCAGAGACCCACCCCTGACCGTGATCTCTGGGCCTATGCTCGGGACCAGGCACTGTGCCCACAACAAGCGGGGAGTCAACTCCTGTCCCCCGTCCGTCAAGAGGCCCACTGAGGCTCTGGGGCTCGTGGGCCATCAGGGCGCCAGTGTCAGGGGCAACGCCAAAGTGTCTGTCTTAATGGAGTTGCTGCCACCCCTCGAGAAAGGCTCTGACCCCACCCCGGGCCACGACTCCTTCACCTGGACGCTGGGCCTTGCGGGGGCCATGCAATGGCAAAAATGCAGATGGCACGCAGCGGGTGATGGGATGGGGGCGAGCTCAGCGGGAGCTTCCAGAGGAGGTCGTGATGGTCGCAAGTGCCTCTCTGGGCTTTGATTACAGAGGGGGAAACTGAGGCCCAGAGGGCCGCCTCCCCCCTTGGCCCCGGTGCCTCCTTCCGGCCCGCCGGCCTTGCCGACATCACGGTCACGGCCACAAGCCTTCCCTCACAGACTCGCTTTCGCCCTTGGGATGTCTGCTGTGGGTGTGGGAGGTGCGGGGTAGGTCTGGGGCTGAGGGTGGGGCAGGGCCAGCCAGGCACCCAGCGCACCCCGCAGAGGCTGTGGAATGCGAGGGAGCTCAGGGCTGGGGCCGGCCACCCCACGGCCCGCGAGTCAGGGTCACCAGTCATCCTCCCACGGTCCTGATCACCTCTGTGATCCCCGGATTCCAGAAAGCAGGCCCCCCCGCCGATCCAATTACTGTGTGCCCGTGTCTGTTCGCAGCGGCGAGCCAGCTGGTGCGGTGGTCAAATTAGTGAAGCCAGCGTGGGTCCCTTGGTGGTCTGTAATGAACCTGATCATCAAAGTGTTGATGGCGGCCCCTTCTCACCTGGGCCCAGAGCAGGGCTGGCAGGTGCTGGGAGGTTAATTTGGGAGCCATGCAGGCAGCTCCTTATTGGCTGTGGGGCTGACCCCGTGGTCATTCCGTCTGCCTGTCCTCCCCTCGACTCCCCGACCCCGAACACTGGGGTAGAGGGCAGGTATGGCCTCTGGCAGGGGAGGGGGCCAGGACCAGGTGTGCCTAGTCTTGCCCTCCAGGCCCCTCAGTCCAGAGGGGGAGACGGATGGCCAGGAGAGTAATGACCAGCAGTGCCCACCTGGGTGCTAGGAGCGGGGGCTGGGCCAGGGTGCTCAAGGCGTCCTGAAAGCTAGGCGGTTGAGGGGGGCTTTCTGGGGTCCACTGGGTGGCTCACCTCACCTCTCCTGAGGCAGCCGCCTTAGGGGTCCCCGGTCCTGGCTCAACACCCGGGGGATGGCCCCAAGCCCAGCCTGCTGCCAGTCCTTCCCCTGGGAAGCACCACTGCGTGCTCAGGGCCTTCTGCTCCCCCCGCCCCCCGGCCTGGGCTCTGGCTACAGTCATCGCAGGATGCGCTCTGGCCCCGGGCAGGATGTTCTCCACTCCAGGCCTGGTCCCAAGCTGCACCTTCTGGACGGCCGGCCACAGTCCCGCTCCCCGTGACCGGCCCGGTCATCTCTGCGCAGGTGCAGGAGGCCTTCCTCCACGGGTCCCCTCTAGCTCCCTGCTCAGGGTGCCGGATGAATTTAAATTTCAGGTAAACAGCTGGATACTTGTTTAGCATATGTCCCAGCAAATCTGGGGACACACGTACACTAAACCCTTGCTGGCTGTAGACCTGAAGTTCAAGTTCCAGGCTCCCGTGATCCTTTCAGGAGTTTAGTCTTTGTAGGAAACAGGAAGCAACTCCTTTGGGCCCGGCCAGACAGACAAAACCAAACCCTAAAGCACCAGAACCCAGAGGCAGGAAACTCCCAAGGCACTCCCGAGGGGCATTTGGGGTGGACTGTCGGCCTCCGGCCTGTGGACCTGGGGTGGGCACTTTCCTCCTCCGAGCCTCAGTTTGCTCATCTGTCAAATGCACTCACTTGCGTGTTTTTCATTCATTCAACAAATGTTTCTTGGGCCCTTCTGCGTGCCATGCTCAGGGAAGGCCTCGCCGAGGAAGCTGCACTCGAATGTTGAATAAGGGAGCGGGAGAGCAGCCGTGGGGATACCTGGGGACAGAGGTCCAGGCGGCAGGGACAGCAGGTTTGAAGGCTGAGGCAGGAGCATGCTCGGCGTGGCTGGGGGCGGGCAGGTGGAAGGTGCAGTCCAGGAGGGATGGGGAGGCCCCGGCCCATCAAGTGTGAACACGCTGGGGTTGACCTGAGTGAGGCTGGGGGCAGGTTTTGGGCAGAGGGGACAGGTCTGACGTAGCTTTCACCAGGGCCCCTCAGGCTGAGAGCCGACCAGGGCAAGAGGCACGAGCCAGTTAGGAGGCTGGGCAGCGGTCCCGTGAGAAAACGCAGGTGTCACTAGAAGAACCGGAAGATGCATTCTAGAGGCTGAGCCAGGGGTCAAGGTGCCTCCAGGCACAGGGATGGGGACTCAGCTTGCTGGAGGGTGGGGCGGAGGAGGCCGTGGGTTTGGGAAGGGTGAGCAGGCATCCTAGTGGACATGGGGCAGCAGGGGTTGGCATGCCCGGAGTTAGGGGAGTCATAATTTTGGGGTCCTCAGCAGAGTGATGGCGTTTGTGGCTGGGGTCACTACAGGGTGAGTGTACCCAGGGAAGGGGAGAGGCTGGAGGCCTGATCCTGGGGCCCCGCTGGTGAGAGGAGGTCCCCCTCCACAGAGGAGGTTGAGAAGGGCAGCCAGGGGAGGGGGTGTCTGCAGGGAGAGAGGGGTTGGCTGTGTCACAGGCTCCTGAAGGCTCAGGTCACATGAGGGCTGAGAAAGCACCAGCAAAAGCGGGTCCAGTGGCATGGAGGGGACAGGAGCCAGGTGGGCACTGGTCCTGGCAGGATGGGGAGGAGGACAGACATTTTCACAGACCAGGGAGCAGGGCAGGGCCTGGAGGGTCAAGAGATGGCTGTTCTCACCATGGAAAACGAACCGCACGTTCACATGTGCTGGAGGGAGTGATCGGGCGACAGGGGGACTCGAGGGACACGCGCTCCGGCTGGAGCCACGCCTGCAGCGGGCAGAGGGGCTGCCTGGCGGCTCGCTTAGTAACAGGCGGGTGGCACCTGGTGTCGGGCAGATGCTGGTAGGTGGGTAGACCCGGCAGTGGCATCCGTGGACGTTCCCTTTGGGTGGCTTCGGCAGAAGAGGAAGCACGGTCATCGGCTCTGAGAGGGGGTGGGGGAGGAGGTGTTGGGAGAAAAGGTGTGAGGTCAGGTGAGGGAGGGAACAGAACAGGACTGGAGGCAGCGTCCGGGTCCGTCCGTCGGATGAGCAGAGATGCGGCCACGTGGTTTCCTGGTCCCTGCAAGTCCACGGAACGGTGACTGCGGAGGGGTTTGGCCCCAGTGTCAGTACCATGGAGAGAGAGATGGGGGGCGATCTGAGGGCGTGGCTGCCCACGAGGACAAAGTGGGTGAGGGGCTTTGAGCAGCTACTAGTGTTGAGGAGCGAGGGGGCATCAGACGGAGTGAGCTGGAACGGGAATGGGGTGTCAGAAGTGTGATGACTGGAGGTCCAGCATCCACGGACACGACGCGGTCACCCAGGAGGCCTGGGGCGGGGCCGGGCTGGGGTCTGACTCCCTCTCCCAGCCCCGGGCACGCAGTGTCCCCTGTGTCGCCCCTTCTGCCCCCCCTCACGGTTTCACCGAGCGTCGGTTGTGCATGTCTGTGTGCCAGGCTCAGTCCTGGGGCCCCACGTTTTGTGCCCCTGCCAGTCCTGGGCTCTAGAGACCAGCGTGTCACCTGTCCATCTCATCTCCGCAGGCCCTTGTGGCGGGAAGGAATTGACACAGCTCCAAGCTGGGGGTCCGGAGGCCTGGGCTTGGCCTGCCCTGATTCACGTGTGACACTTCAAGTCATGCGGCTCCCCCAGGCCCAGGATTGTTGTCTGCAGTCCGAGTCTGACGGAGACCAGTGTGGACAGCAGTGAGCCGTGACCAGCTGAGAGTGCGCATTGAGAGATGCTCAGCGTCTGTGGCCCACTGTCCTCGGCCGCTCTGGCCCCGCCCGCCTTCCTCAGACCCCAGAGCTCTGCTATTTGTCTCTGTTCTTCTCTGGGGCCCAGAGTCCCCAGTCCTTCTCCAGATGGCCTTTTCTGACCAGGGCTGCCCAGAGGCCGTGGGCACCTCCAGCACATGACCATCAGCCCTGCCATGTGCTTGGCTCTGCGCCAGGTGCTGGGACCCCGAGGAGGAGGAGCGGACACAGCCGCGGCACCCAAAGAGCACTCCCTGCATTGTGAGGCTGGGACAGGGATGGCAGAAAGGGCTCCTGACGAAGTGGAAGGTCAGGGAGGGCTTCCTGGAGGAGGCGAATAGAGTGGACCAAAGAGCAGGGGAGGGGATGTGCTGAGCAGGAGAAGTAGTGTATGCAAAGGCCCAGGGGTGACTGCAGCTGCTCTGTCCCCCTTCCCAGGTTGCCTTGCTTTGCTCCAGCCCCGGGCACCCCGGGTCTGCCCACCCGCTGAGGACGTGCCAGGCCACAGTGCCGCCAGCTCCCAGCACGTGGTTCTGCCTTGGCAGGGAGGGGGCCACGGGAGCAGAGCCGCAGACGCCTGATTAGATGAGGCGAGATGAAGCGTTTCCCATGGCGTCTCTCATCTCCTGGCTCCGGGCAGGAAGGAGCAGCGAAGTGGCCGTGTCACCCAGGGCCGAGGGGGGAGGGAGGATGGCTCCACTGGGTGACCTTGGTCAGCGGGCCGGGGGAGGGCAGGACCCGGGCAGACGTTGAGTTTGAGGAGTCCCTGCACCCCTATCGGGTCATCCAGGCTGAAGCGGGTAACCCCTCCCGGCCGTGGGTGCCCAGGTCAGCATCGTAACAGTCCCCTCCCCCAGTACACTGCTCACACACGTGCACGCGTATGCGCACGCCTGCATGACCTTCCCCAGGAACTTTGCACAGCAGCCTGGCGACCGTGGTGGCAGCATCCGGGGGCCCCGTCTCTGTATGTGGTGTTGCTGGTGACACTGCTGCGCAGGTCGGCCCAGGGGCTGTCCTGGGCCAGCTGGTCACATCTGAGTCACAGACCAGAGCCAGCCGGGCACCCAGCACTGTTGCCCTCCAGGGAGAAGCTCAAGGGCCCAACAGGAAGCAGGACGGGCCGTCCTGTGGGGTCACATGCCCCCACCTCCCCTTGACCCTGACCTTGACCCTGTACCTCTTGGCTCCAGCCTGTGACTCTGTCAGGTTGGCCGTGGTCAGCCCCACAGGGAGGCCATGGCTGCGCCTTGTCTGGTCACGCTGTGTGGCAGACGGTTCAATGAGAAGTATAAAACTTGCATTAAGGTCTGTCATCTCAATGTGCAGAAGAACAGTTGACCTGGCCTTGAACCCCTGTCGGGCCATGCGCCGTCATAGGGGCCCTGTTCCTTGGTGGCCATGAGCCTCAGTTTCCTCGTCTGTAAAATGGGGTGGTGCACACCTCTCATACAAGGCGGTCTGAGACTGGATGAGCAGGTTCCGCCGAGCACCTGGGGCAGGGTGGGCCCCGGGAAAGCACTGGGGGTGTGGGTTGGCCAGTCACACCCACCTGCCCCTCAGGGACAGTCCAGAGTGGGCTCCTGATGAACTACGAGGACAGAATCAGCAAGACAATGATCAAAGTCAAGGAGAGTAGAGAAAGACTCTCCCGAGACAGAGAGAAAAGTCATGGCATAGGTGGGCGCATGGGGGTCTCCATGGGGAGGGGCCCAGGGGTCGTCTTCCTTCACGGAAGGCACTGGGCACAAAGCCTTCTGCAGGGAGACTCAGGAACGGTCCCCGAGTGCAGCAGGGGACAGAGACGGCTCTATAGGGACCCAGCCCGGGGTCTGGAGGAAGGCCAGTCTCCTGGGAAGGCCAGGCAGGTAACCACTTTGTTGCCCCAGGGGAGAGCCGGCTGTCTCAGGAGGTAGGGCCTGCAAAGAGCCTGGAGGGAATGTCCCAGCCCAAGGCCCAGCGAGGACAGAGGCCCTGAGTGGGAAGGGAGGGGCTCCGGGCGACTGAGGGCCAGCAGTGAGTGAGGGCTGCCAGCACGGGCCGAGGCAGGGCAACAGTGGGTCCCAGGAGACAGGGACTTGCGGTGCGGAGTCATGCGGAATTTTAACCGGAGGCGCGGCGTGGTCTGGCTGGGTTTAGTGACGTGCCCTCTGGCTGCTGAGGGGACACTGGAGTGCAGGGACGAGGGTAGAGCTGGAGACCCTGGTATCGTCACTCAACCATAAACAGCACGGTGACTCAGCCCCTGTAATGCTCGCTGACAAGAGAACAGTAATCGATCGTCGCCAGGGCGGGCTGGGGCGGTCGGGCGTCGAGTCTCCCAGCCAGGCCCTGGGTGGGGAGGAGTTAACCTGGAACGGACGGGAGCCAGTGCAGCCCTGGCAGAGGGGACACGGGGACAAAGTCATCAGGATGAGAAGCTGCCTGCAGCATGTGAAGAATGACAAGCAGTTTGGTATCGCTGGAGCATGGCTGTGGCCGTGGGGCGTGCCACGGGCACACAGGCCCTCACCTGACTGTGGGGCAGCTCTTGGCATCCAGGAGCTGGGGACAGTGGCACCTTCAGCCCCGCCAAGGCCCCCTCCGTCCGCCTCCCACCCCCGGGGCTGGGAGCTGCTGCCCCGCCAGGGCGGCCTCTGCCCCAGTCACCCTGTCGGCACCGAGGAGCAGAGGAGGGTCTCCTCCGCATCCCAAGGCCCTGAGCTCATGCACCCTGCTTCCCCTACGCCCAACACAGCACCACAGGCGTCGAAGGGGACAGGGAGGGCAGACAGCCCAGGCCAGGGCCCAGGTGGCCATTCGGTGGAGGAGCAGCAAGAGGCAATCTAGGACTGAGGAGAGAGGGTCCTTCAGCTGGGAGGAACCGAGAAAGTCTTCCTGGAGGAGGTGGCATTTAGCTAAGCCTCACAAGAAAGGAGGCTCTGGGGACTCCGAGAAGGAGGCAAGGGCATTCCAGGTGGCAGGAACAGTGTGGACAGTGGCCTGGAGGGTGGATGGGAGTGTGGCCACATTTAGGGGGAACTTGGAAGGGAACGAAGAGGGCAGTTGTCCCTCTCAGCAGGGGGAGGACGAGGGGACCTGGCCCGCTTGAGAGCAAAACATCCTGTCATCCTGTCATTCCGCCTCAGGCCTGTGGGGCGGTCAGGGTGTGGCCCAGGATGCGTGTGCCAGGTCAGAGGGCGGCCACAGGTGGCCACAGCCAACTGTACAATGCAGGCGATGATGGCCCGCCTGCCAGGCTGAGGTGAGCGGTGGGACCCTCCTGGCACTAGCTAGGTGTCCACTGCTTTCCCCTCACTCCCCCAAAGACCTACAGCTGGTTCCCAGAGCCCCTCGAAGCTGGTCTAGGGGTCACCCCCAGTCCCTGAGCTAGTTACTCCCTGGGGAGGAATCAGACGTCTGCCAACATCCTGAACCGCCACCGCACCCCAGGGCCCAAACATGCCTGAGACACAGGGCCAGGTGGCAGCTGTCCCCCATATGAGGACACCCACATCCACGAGGGGGCCCGGGGTCAGCGAGGCCCCCATGACTCAGGGCAGCTTAGGCCCCGGTGGCCCCGGCCAACCTTTTATCTGTCGTCTGCCCAGCAATCACCAGGCGCTTCTACCAGCAGGAGCAGGAATGTGGCCTGGTGTGCCGTGGGTGACACCGGTACTGGCTGTCCCCGGGCCCGAGGCCCCAAGGCCCCTCGAGGGTGATCACTGGCCTTGCTGGACAGCCTGGGGCCAGGGAAGCCCAGCGGGAAGCTGTCCCCGGCTGCCTCTGCCCACCTCAGAGCCCGCCAGGGGCCTGCGGGCAGGGCGGCCTATTTCCTGACGAGGAAAGCGGGGTTGCGGGATGAGGGTGGCGGGGCTCCGGTCCAGGCCGAGGGCGTCCCTGCTGTGCCCTCGGCCTGTCGACGCTAAAGATCTTTCTCTTTTTTTGGACCAAAATTTTAACCTTTTAGAACATTTTTTCTGACTTTTCATCCTCACTGTTGGAACTGTGACGAAACCAGAAAAATATAAAAGAAACAAGTTAGATCACCCCGAATCCCGCCTCGCGGGGGCGCAACACAGCGTCCCCCGGGCGTCGTACGCAGCTGGGTTCATGCGGCATTGTGCTGCCCTCTCCTAACGCACCTGGCCCCGCGTGTCTAACGCTCTTAGAAACCCTCTCTCCTCACCTCTCCCTGGGCCAGCGAAGCTGCAGAGGGTCCCGGGTAGGCGGCAGGGAGGGGGCCGGGCGGGGGCACCCCGGACGTGGCGCAGGCTCCTCGCACACACTGCCCACCCGCCACCCAGCCCAACGGGCCACAGGCAGGGGCGGGGTGAGGAGAGGTCTCGGGCGAAGCAGGCCCTGCTCTGGGCCCCTAACGTCCACCAGGTCCCACAAACTCCAGGCCCCCCGCCCACGACTGTCATGCATACCAGCCCAGCACAGCCACCTGGCAGAGGTGGGGGACGGAGGTCACACTGTCCCTCCATTCTCCCTGCCTCCCGAGGTCTCTGAGGGAGCCCAGAGCTGGGGGCCCTACCCCCCAGGACCCCTCTCTGAGGTTGTGATGATAGATGGAGGCTTGCAGGCAGATCACCTTGCCACTGGTGGGACTCGGTGCCATCGATGAGCTCTGGGGACCGACCAGCCAGGGGGGCAGGCGCTCAGGCTGGGGCCCTCGCCCGGCTCCCACACCCACACCCAGCCCCTTGCACAGATGGGGGCCGGGCTCCCCTCTCTGATGAACGCCCATGGTGGCCTGGCCTGGACCCCACTGGCCCCCACACCCACACTCAGCCCCTTGCACAGGTGGGGCCGGGCCCCGCTCTCTGCCATGCGCCCGGGGCAGCCCGGCCTGTCCCCCATCGGCTCCCACACCCACACCCAGCCCCTTGCACAGATGGGGGCTGGGCTCCCCTCTCTGATGAACGCCCATGGTGGCCCGGCCTGGCCCCCGCCGGTCCTGAGCAGCCTTGTCCTCTTCGCCCACAGGCTGCGCAGCCCCTGGGTGCCCTCGTGCCTCGGGCAGCCCCGTGTCCTGCAGGGCCGACTGGCCAGGTCCTCGCCCTCACTCTGGGACAGGTAACACGCCTGTTGTCTCCCCGGCCCCTCGGCGTCTCCGCGTCCATCCCCACGCGTCCACCCGTCTGCGCCCGCACCTCCACCAGATGGGGAGGCCCAGAGGGGGAAGGGTGTCGGCACCCGCAGGTCCTTCTGCCGCTTTCTGTGCCACCCACCCTCGGAGACAAGGCCCTCATGCCCCAGCCCGTGTCCCCCGCCCCCACCACGGACCCTGCCCTAGGACTCAGGCCTCCCCTGAGTGGGCAGAGGGGCCCCCGGTAGAAGGCAGGAGGGGACCCATCGAGGCCCTGCTCTGCTCCGAATGAGCCCGTCACTGTTCCCTGCGAGGCAGGAAGGCCCTTCTGGGATTCCCACAGGCAAGGAGGGGACAGCGGGGCACCCACCCACCTACCATACACACCCGCCCACCACACGCAGCCTGCTGGGTTAGCTTCGGATCCTGCTTTAATTCATGGGGACTCAGGGGGAGTGAGGTGGCCTTGCCAGGCTGCGATCTGAGCAGGACTCTTGGAGACCCCCAACCCAAAGGGTGGCCTCGGTCGGGGGGGCGTGGCACTGGTCAGTTAGGTCGTGGAGGACCTCCACACCCTCCCTGTGCATCTAAGGGTCTGTTTCCAGATGCCGGGGCCTCGGAGCCAACTCCGCACCTGGGGGATGGGGGGGGGCAGAGCCGCTGAGCCCCGGGCTGTGCAGTCCCCGAGTTTCCCAGCAGCCCGGTGGCCCCCACTTCCACACGGTGCCTGCCTCTGGTGTCATCTCTCAGCAATTCTAGTGGTCCGGGGTGGTACAGTCACACTTGCTCCCCCGCTAAGCAAGTGTGAGTACGCCGTGTGCATGCACACATCGTCTTACAGATGTGGACGCAGGCTGCAGCCAGGCAGGGCTCAGGTAGTGCCCCGGGGAGGGAGGGCTCTGGACAGGATGCTGGTATCACCCAGGTGACCACAGACCCCGGGGTACCCAGGCTGGGGCCCTCCCTGCACCAGGCGGAGGAGGGGGCATGCCCAAAGCTTCTGAGAAGCTGAACCCCAGGATTTGGTGACGGGCTGTGAGGGACAAGGGGCAAGGAGGGGGCCACCGAGGCCCTTCATGGTCTGACTGGGGACTGAGGGTAGCGGTGCCTTTTCTGGGGACGGGGAGTGCAGAGGGCAGAGAATTGGTCAGCATTGGACACACACTGGGAGGCGCTTCTGGGCTGTCTGGGTGGAGAGGCTGGTGGGCAGCTGGACCTGAGGGAGTGGAGCCCAGAGAGAGGAGGGGGCTGGAGATGGAGGCCTGGGAGGAGTCCGTGGGGTCTGGACGTGGGAGACTCAGCCTGACACGTGCGGGGAGGGCGGGGGTGCAAACCAGCCTGGGCAAGGAAAGGGGTCTGCAGATGGCAGAGCGGGGGCCCAGGGGCCACCCAGCCTGGGTGTTCGCTGTGACCGAGGGTCTTGGAGGGCGTGTCCAGGGCCCTGGTCCGGGCACCTGCAACAAGCAGGCAGGGGCCTGGGGGACAGAGTCAGGGGCTGGCGGTGCCACTCGCCAGGGTGCAGCTTGGGGTCGGTGGGTACAAGGGGCTCAGGGAAGGTGGGAGCAGCATTTGCAGGTTGGTGTCTGGAAAGCCATCGATAGGCCAAGGGTAAACTGAGGCTCAGCTGGGTGGGCCCCGAGAAGCTGGTCACCTCGTGACCGTGGAGACTCGGCCCAGGTGCCCCTCGAGCCGTCGCAGCTCTGCCCAGAGCCCACCTCACAGCCGTCACATTTTCCTCCCACGCTTGCCTCGTTGATGAACCTGTTCTCTTGTCATCCCGTCTCCCCCGAGACGGCAGGCTCTGTGGGGTGGGGACCGTGTTTGTCTTATTTGCTGCTGTGAGGTGCTGGGAACAGGGCGGGGCCAGTGGGAGAGGAAGAAGAGGGTGGCAGTGGATGTCTTGTAGGGCGACATGGCTGCGTCACCTCAGGGGTGGGCAGTGTGCGTGATGGCAGGGTCCAGGCTGTGTCTGCAGGTGGGGGCGAAGGTGGGGGAGAAAAGGTGGCTGGCTCTAAGGGGAGGGACTGGGTGCTGTGGGGCACTCGGTGGACACTGGGCCCCCAGGTGGGGCGGGGCTGTCATGCGGGTCACAGCTGGGAGCGTGGGCCTCAGAAGGGCCAGGGTCAGGAGGCTAGTCTGTGAAGGCCCAGGAGTGTGGCTAAGGGATGGCGGGAGGACTCAGGGCTCAAGTGGCCACGTGGGTAGACGGACGATGCCCTCACCTCGTCTCGAGGGTGCAGATCGCACCTGTGCCTGTGACCAAGGGCTGCTATAGACCTGGAGCTCCTGCAGGAATGACAGACGTCAGGGACGCTGCCCCATCCCCACCCCCACCACTGTGCCTGCGAGGGGCCCTGGATGACATGACAGAGCCCCCGGGAAGCTCGACACCGCACGGGTGACAAAGGCCTGGCCCGGGGGAGTCGGAGATCTGTTGCAGGGTGCTCGGGGTGGGGCAATCAGGCACGCTGCCTGGAGGAGGCAGGCAGACAGATAAGGGCAGCCAAGGGTGCTCTGCCGCTGGGTTCCTTCCTTGCTTGTCACTCTGCATCCTCCTTGGGGACTCTTGGGAGGACTTGCCTTGCCTGTCTCTGGGGTTCTCAAAATGTAAGCAACTCTTTTTTATTTATTTTAAAGAATATAGACTTGGGTAGGAATCCAAAAATGCTCACGCGAGGTTTGCTGGGTGAGCGCCTGGGGTGACACGTGTGGTTTGCACACAGGGCCCCAGATTGAAGATAGGTCTGTCCCGGGCACTGGAGGAAGCCTCCTTCTGCCCTCAGACCCCCTTTCAGGTTTGGGTCTGTGGGGTCCCCAGGACACAGGCTCTCGCCCAAGGTCCCACACCCCAAGTTTCCAGTGGGATAGCTGGAGACTTCCCTCCTGCCCCACCGCATGGTTCGGAACTGGTACTGTCCATGCCCTATGTCCTGGTCCCACAGAAAACCCGCAATCTGGCATCTGAACGGGCAATGGCACGGGATGGGGCCCTGTGCGTGTGTGCTGCTCGGACCCCTCTCTCACCTGGGCATCTCTGTGGGTGGAAATTTTCTTAGATCCAGGGCTTTATGTCCACGGGCAAGATGAAGGCAGTTGCCACTTCCCAGGACGGAAGCTGAGGACCGGGTGGATAGTGGGCAACCTGGGGGCATGTGGCAGGACCAGCAACCAGGTCTATGTGACAGCGGCCCCTGCTGCCCCGAGATGCCAGGCGGGTGTTCACCTGCACCACGCTAGGCTTGTCGTCACCACAGTGCAGGGTAAACGCACGCCTGGACCACTGAACGGCAGCTCGACTCAGCTCCACGCATCTCGAAGGCCCAGCAGAAGCCCCCTGCAGCCCATCACCCACCGCACAGCGGCCTCCTTCCTTCCTCCACCCGCCCCGCTATTAAAGATGGGGCCTTCCACCAGCAGCCCCCTGCTGTGTGTGCTCAGCCAGTAACAGGAAGGAGGGTCAGATCAGTTCCTGTTTACAGGGACCCACACCGTCTGCACTGGGTGCCACCCATGGGAGGGCGGGAGCCCTGCCCTGGCCACCACACCCGCCCCTCCTGCCTTGTGCCCAGCTGTAGCTCAAGTGAATCAATGGCATTCTGTCTAAAGGCAAATTATCCAGTGTCTCTGTTTCCTGAACATCTGGGCTCAGCTTCCTAGGATCCTAGAGGAACCCCCAGTCTGTGGGGAAAATAGAGCCCCAGGAGCTCTTCCAGAGCCTGGGGCCCTGGAAGTCTTCCTGGAGGAAGTGGGTGGGCATGAGCAGGCCTGGGCGTCCCATGCTGCGTGCAGCTAGTTGACCACCATGGTGGACACTGCCTGGGCACAGAACACCACCACCCATCCTGTCCCTGGCCCCGAGGTTACACGTCCTGCAGGGGCCACACAGTCAGTTTGGGGAAAGGAGGCCTGATGTAGGGCATGGCACTGTCACCTCTGGGCCTCAGGGTGCCCAACCAGCGCTGTGTAGGAACGGAAGTGGGGACCCTCGTGAGCCTTGCCACCCAGAGGTCAGCTCCATGACTGCAAGCCAGGGTGCGTACGGGCCCTCTTTAAATTGGGGTTCTTTAAGCTGCACCACGCTGAACCCAAACACTCGCCAGGTTCTGGGGTCAACACCATCCTCTGGGAGGGGTTTACTTCTGACCTGGCGCTACTGGAGGCGGAGGGCCGGCCTGGGCTGGACGGCTCAGTATCAAGTCCCAAGGGCCGTGAGCCTCGAGTGCAAGGCCGGAGGAGCGCGAGTGTGAGCGTGTGCGCGTGCGCGCGCCTGGGGGCGTGGCCGCACGCACGTGGTGCGCACCCACGGCGCGCCCGGCTGGCCCGCACGGGCCTCAGTTTCCCCGCGCTCAGCGCCGCGGCCCGGCCCGCCGCCGCGTGTCGTTGCAGCGCGCTGCAGGAGCAGAAGGGCGAGCTGCGCAAGCGGCTGTCCTACACCACGCACAAGCTCGAGAAGCTCGAGACCGAGTTCGACTCCACGCGCCACTACCTGGAGATCGAGCTGCGGCGCGCGCAGGAGGAGCTGGAGAAGGTCACGGAGAAGCTGCGCAGGTCAGGGGGCGGGGCGGGGGCGGGGCGCGGGGCGGGGCGGGGCTCAGACCTGCGACTCCCGAGCTCCGCCTCCCGCCGCAGCTGGCGGCCCCATTCGCAGAGGGGGAGCCCAGGCCTCAGGAGCTCACGCTCTTTTTCCAATGTCGCACGTTGTCCCGAGAGCCACTGAAGCAGGATCTGAACCCGAGTCTGGCCCCAGCCAGGGACAGGCTCCTTCCAGCCACTTCCTCATCCCCTGCTCCCTCCTTCTCTCATACTGATTTGGCGGCGCAGCAGCATGACACAGAAGCGGCCATCTCCAGACCCCGGCTGGTCCACCTGCGCTCCAGCCACTGTCCTTGAAGGGAACATTTATGTCTAGCTCTGGAGAGGAACCAGAGTGTAGGGACAGTCCCCTTGAGCAGGCAGTGAAGGAGTGTCCCGCGAGCTGTGGGGGACCCTGAGTAATGACTCCCTTAAAAAACAAACTTTTCTAAAAACATTGTTCTTCTGCACATTTAAGGTGGATGTTTTTCTGAAACGTATTACACTTTCCAACCTCTCTTACGGAGGGTGCAAGGGGAACGAAAACTTTGCTGTTTGCTTGGTTCGTTTTGTCCTGAACAGTCATGGAGCATGGTGGCTGCTGCTGCCCCAGACTGGATTTCCAGTGGGGCTGTTTGTCCCACTCTGGGCCCCATCCTGCTGGGCTTTTCGAATGGGGGGACCAAGCTCGAGCAGTGCGGTCAGACCCCAGTTAAGGTCCCAGCTCTGCCACTTACTGCTTTAGGCACCTCTAGCCTCAATTTCCCTACTGTCGGGAGGAGGGGTACAATAACATTAGACCCAGGCTGTCGAGAGGCTCGTCACCGTCCCAGGCTCCTTCACCGTCACACTCCATGGCAGCAGTGGAAGCACACAGCACCTGACCCCCGCCCACTGCTTGCCTCCACCGTTGCTCTTTACTCACCCAGAGCCCAACACACAGTCCACCTGAAGTCTCTCCCCTGCTAATCCACTATTGAACATAAACCCCGTAGCCAAGCGTGCGAGAACCATGTGTAAAACGTGAGTAAACTGACTCTGAGTGGGAACCTGCCATTCGCTCGTGAGTAACAGGCCTCCCTTCTCGTCTCCGGGGGCCCTTGACTCTGGCCCAGGAAAGGCCTCCAACAAGTCTGCTTTTTCAGATGTTTTCTGCTGTGTGCAGAGGAGCAATTAGACCAGGGTGGGCAGGTGGGCCGGCTTGGGGGCCTTCATGCAGCCCTGCTCTGCTCAGCAAGCCGTGTGGCCTCGGGGATCATGGGAGGGCCAGGCCCGGCACAGCAGTGGTCCCATTGCCTCCTGTTCCAGGATTCAGAGCAACTACATGGCGCTACAGAGGATCAACCAGGAGCTGGAGGACAAGCTGTACCGCATGGTGAGGGCCGCCACCCGCTGCCCCGTGGCCCCGCCCGGCACCCCCACCCCTGGTTCCTCAGCTCTGGATCCGCGGTGGGACTGCCGGCCTAGCTGTCATCTCCTTGCCCGTGCTAGGGCTGAGTCACAGGCCTTATTTCCTGACCCCTGGGACTAGGCCGGTCCCATCCTTTCTGCGCTGAGCAGGAAGATGCTCCCAGCACAAGTAAGGTGTAGGATTCAAACACCGTGAGCCTCAGCAGTAGGATGTGAGCGCCCGCCCTGTGTAAGCGGGGCTGTGGGAGAGAGGACACATGCTGGGGACAGTGACCCCAGCTCAGCATCAGGCCCAGGAGGACAGAGGCCTGAGTTCAGCCGTTCAGTGAGCCAGAGTGGGGTTTGGGCCCCAGCTGAGCCTCTCATGGGAACCCCTGCCTCTTACTGTGAGGGATGAGGCAGCACCCGTGCCTGGTCCCAGGGTGGACGGAGACCTTCCTGGGGACGCGCACACATCCACACGTGTCCAGCAGTGCCAGCTTTTCTCTGCTGCTGGGGCTGGCGGGCCCCCCATGTGGAGGAATAGCAGATGAGGCAGGCCTCCTGGTCTGCGGCACAGAAGGGGGTGCTCCTGGGCTCGCCGTCGGGGAGGGCTCGGGTCCCGGTGCCTCCCCTCGGCCAGGAGAGCGGCTCTTCTCGCTCTCAGTTACAAGCTTGTTTTGCTTTCGAAAATCGGAAGTGGGTGTCCAGCACCCGGCGCCGCCTTAGCGCGGAGAGCAGAGGCTGGCTCTGTGTGGGACCCTGGACAAGGGCCTCTTACTTTCTGAGCCTCAGGCCCCCACTCTTTCCAGGGAGACGGGCCAGACTTCACGCTGAGCGCAGGCCATCCGCACTCAGCTGTCACCCGACTCCTGGGAGGCACGCTGCTTGCCTGCCGCAGCGACCTGCCCCAGGCTGCCTGGCTCGTCAGCGGTGGAGTGGGGTTGAACCCGGGTGCTCTTACCCCTGCGCCCCTGGGCCCTCCAAACACCTCGTCATTATTGGCTGCAGGAGGGCACGGGGGTGGGGGTGGCCTAATGGAACACCTGGGCGTGAGCCCCAGGCCTCGGCTGACCACTGACCACTCCTTCCACTGCCCCCGACCCTGCCCCAGGGCCAGCACTATGAGGAAGAGAAGAGGGCGCTGAGCCACGAGATCGTCGCCCTCAACAGCCACCTGCTGGAGGCCAAGGTGACCATCGACAAGCTGTCGGAGGACAACGTGAGTGTTGGCCTGCCCTGACCCTGAGGGCCCGGGCCCAGGTGCTGCAGCCCCCCTAGGCTCAAGGGGCTGGCGCACAGGCGCAGGAGGGGACGGGCGGTCAGGGCCTCAGGGAGTGCCCGGGCAGCAGGGAAGGACAGGGCCGCCCCTCCATGGACTCGCTGCCGGGAAGAAACAGGACTTGAGGTGGGGATCACTGGGCCACGTCGTCTCACACGGCAGGGCTTCCTGATCCCAGGGCTGAAGCATGACCACTCAGGCTCCGGCCAGTCCCAGCGGGCGTCAGAGCCATGTGGCCGCTCACGGGTCCTGGTTTCAAGGCCCTCCGCAGACCCCTGACAGCTGAGCACACGCTCACTCATTAGCGTCTGTTCCTTGCCAGACCCTCCGGGGCTCTGAGAATGCAGTGTGGACAGCACAGGCAGAAAAATTCCCTGCCCACGCGGTGTTTCCATCTGACCGGGGAAAACAGACGGTAAACAATGGAAATACGCACACTCTGCCGTGTGTCAGAAGTGCTAAATGCTGCAGAGAAAAACAAAGCGGAACCGGTGAGGGAGGGAGTGGCCGGTGGCAGGGCCGGCGGATCCTGTGGGTTCTTCTGGAAGAGGCTGGAGGCGAGGGGCTGGCCCCAGCCCACGCAGTATCCGGGGACGAGTGTCCCCTTTGGGCAGAAAGAACACAGCGGCAAAGGGGAGCCTAGGGGACGTGAAGGACAGCAGAGACCAGAGTGGGCTCTCAGCAGGGGAGGCGCCCAACTCCGAGGTCGGAGAGCGAATAGGAGGCCCACGGGCTCCTCTGAGAGTCCGGCTTTTATTCTGCGTAATGGAGGCAGCCGCTGAACGTTCTCGAAGAGGGTGACTTGACTGGACTTGCGCTGTTACCGGGCTCACGCGGCGGCCCTGGTGACAGCACGCTGTAGGGACGAGGGCTTGAGCGGGAAGATCGGGGCGGAGGCCGTGGCGCCAGTCCCGGTGGTGGCTGTGGGGCAGGCCGGCCGGCGCCGGTGCCGGCTCCATGGTGAAGTCGGCAGCGCAGGATTGATGGAGACTCTGGGTGTGGGTGTGACAGGAAGAGACGGGGCCCGCCACGGCCTGGGCGGGGGACGCGGGGGAGCAGCAGGAGTGGGGGCGGCAGGGGCACTGGCCTCCCAGTGGGGGCGCCGTGAAGGCAGGGACGTGGGTCTGGCGTTTAGGGCAGGGTCAGCGCCCGCGTGGCGCTCGGCCCCTGTGGTCGCTGTGGAGCTCACGGCGGGCCCAGGACGGGCTGCTCGCGGCTGGGCGGGAGGCCCAGGCTGGCCCGGCGGTGCCCACAGCCCGCCGATGCCAGGGGCAGCCTGTCTGGGATCTCATGGGGGGCCGGTTCTCAGCTCCAGCCACCTGCCCCTTTCCCAGGAGGCCCGAGGCGGTGTTGGGGGGGCTGGGGACCCAGGTTCCCGCCACTGTGCAGGCCAAGTTGGGGTACCAGCCTCCACAGAAGGTGGAGGTGAGGGAGCCTCCGGGACCGGGGGACGGGGAACTCAGGGGTGCCATGCCTTCAACGGCTTGCCCGAGCTGCAGGACCCCTGGTCCTGGTGGACCCCAGCCTCTGCACCGTAGAGTCCGCCCGGTGGAGGGTCTCTGGGGGGGCGGCGAGAACGAAAGGCCCAGTCACAGCACATGCAACAGAGATTTTCCATGAACCCAAATCCCCCAATTCCTACTGTTTGCATCTGTTTTCAGCTCAGGAGGCTGAGCAGGTCCCTTCCTGGACCTGGGGTCACCCAGGCCCTCTGCCCCCACTTGCCCTGACCCTGGCCCTGCCTTGCAGCCACCCCCATTGCCAGGCTGCACCTTGAGAAGGGGCTGTGAGCAGCGGGTCTGCGATGCGGGCTGGCAGGGGCCGCAGGCTCGCTCCCGTCCCTCTTGGTGCTGGCACTCTCTACCGAGTTGTCTTTGTCAGGACCCGGGTCTCCGTGCCTGGGGCCTCCCGGAGCCAGGAGCCCGCGGGGTTCTCGTATCACGGCCCCCACCTGCTGGGAGGTTCCCACCTGGGGAAGCAGTGGATTGCCCGGCAGGGCCCCTTCATGCACCAGCAGCTCCAGGTCAGAGCCGAGGCCCCCATTCTTCAGGCGACAGTGTGAGGCCCAGAGGGGCTCCTTGTCCTGCCAGCTGCACGGCCGGCCCCGCCCTGCCCACCCGGTTTCCAGGCTGACCCCCGGCGCTGGCCAGGGCGGCAGGGCCCCGGCGAGGGGCGAGCCTGTGCCAAACGCCTTCTCTTGTCTTTTAGGCGCTCTATAGGAAGGACTGCAATCTAGCGGCGCAGCTGCTGCAGTGCAGCCAGACCTACGGCAGGGTCCATAAGGTGTCCGAGGTAACGTGAGCCCCGCCCCAGCCAGGCCCACCCCGCAGGACTGCTCGGGGCTCCTTTAGTACAGGGTGTACCCCAAGACCACTCCCCGCCCATGAGGGACAGACTCCAGTCGAGCCTGACCCTCTGACCCTCCACTCCAGGCCTTTCTGAGATGTGGTGGCAGAGCCGCCCCCCACGCACGCCTCCCCGTCCAGCCAGGACAGCCTGCTCAGCCCCCTCGGTGCCCCTGGGGGCTGCTCCCTGTCCCCGTCCCAAGCCCCGTGCTCCGTCTGCAGAGTGGATGGAGCAGAGTGAACTTCTACGAGCCTCACAGAAACGCTCCGATTTGGCTCGGGCACAAATACAGTGCCTGTTTCAGGGACGAGGGCACTGCCTTCACTCGGAGGGACTCGGCCAAGGCCACAGGGCTGTCTGGTGCCAAAGCCAGGCTGGTCCAGCCCCCGCCCCACCCTGCCCCGGCCAGGCTGCCCCTCCCTCCCACACTCTCCCCTCACCCAGGCCTCGGTCCCTGTCCCCTCACCCTGGGCCTGGGCCACACCTGAGACACTCACAAAATAGATCAAACAGTAGCGGGACGTCCCCACAAGGCACCAGGCCCTCGATCTTTGTTGCATCTGTTTCTGAGTCTGTCTTGTGCGGGAGCACCTGGGACCAGGGGGCGAGCAAGTCAGCCCATCAGTAGGGGGTAGGGGGGCAGGGGGGCAGGGAACTGTACCCCCGAGAGGGGCCGAGTCGGACCCTGGTCCCACCTCAGGGCTCTGCGGGGCCCGGTCGGAGTGGGCTGGGGGTAGAGGTGACCAGGGGTCCTCAGGTGAATCCTGGAGCTCGCGGAAGAGACGGTCTGGGCCCCGGCCCCGGCTGCTGCCATTTGGGACGCCCTGGGCAGGTCCCTGTCTGTTCTGCGTCCTGCCCTTCGGCTGGTCATGGCCGCAGGTCCTGAGCTGACTCTGCCCCTGTCCCCGCCCTGCCTCCTCCTGCCGTCCCGTTGCAGCTGCCCTCCGACTTCCAGGAGCGTGTGAGCCTGCACGTGGAGAAGCAGGGTTGCAGCCTGCCCTCCCCGCTCTGCCACCCTGCCTACGCGGACAGCGTCCCCGCCTGCATCATCGCCAAGGTGCTGGAGAAGCCCGACCCCGCCAGCCTGTCCCCCCGCCTGTCGGACGTCTCGGCCCGAGACCTGGCCTTCCGCGACGGGCTGGAGAAGCTGGGTCCGCGGCCCACCTACAAGGAGGACGTCTACTGCAGCGACACTGCCCTCTACTGCCCCGAGGAGCGGCCGCGCGACCGGCGGCCCAGCGTGGACGCGCCCGTGGCCGACGTGGGCTTCCTGCGGGCCCAGAACTCCACCGACAGCGCGGCCGAGGAGGAGGAGGAGGAGGAGGAGGCCGAGGCGGCGGCCTACCCCGCGGCCTTCCGGCGCCAGGCCTTCCCCGGCTACGCGGGCTCGCTGCCCACGTCCAGCTCCTACTCCAGCTTCAGCGCCACGTCGGAGGAGAAGGAGCACGGCCAGGCCAGCACGCTGACCGCCTCGCAGCAGGCCATCTACCTGAACAGCCGCGACCAGCTCTTCGAACGCAAGCCGCCCGCCGCCTACCAGGGCAGCCCGCGCTTCGCCAAGGCCACGGCCGCGGCGGCCGCCCCGCTGGAGGCCGAGGCGGCCCCGGGCTTCACGCGGACCGCGTCGCCCTACCCGGCCGAGCCCTTCCGCTTCCCGGCCTCCCCGGGCCCCCAGCAGGCCCTGATGCCCCCAAACCTGTGGAGCCTGCGGGCCAAGCCGGGCTCGGCCAGGCTGCCGCGGGAGGACGTGCGGGGCCAGTGGCGGCCCCTGAGCGTGGAGGACATCGGCGCCTACTCGTTCCCGGCCGCGGCGGCCCGCGCCTCCCCCTGCAGCTTCTCCGAACGCTACTACGGGAGCAGCCCGGGCAAGAAGGCCGAGGGCCGAGCCAGCCCGCTCTACGCCAGCTACAAGGCCGACAGCTTCTCGGAGGGCGACGACCTCTCCCAGGGCCCCCTGGGGGAGCCCTGCTTCCTCCGGGCAGGCGGCCCTGCCGAGCCCCTGCCCAGCTACGTGGCCAGCGAGGGGGACGGGGAGAGGCTGGGGGGGCAGCTGTGTGGCGTGGCCGGCAGCCCCGAGCCTGGGCCTAGCCCCCACAGCTCCAGGGACTCCTTGGAGCCCAGCTCCATGGAGGCCTCCCCCGAAATGCACCCCGCCGCCCGCCTCAGCCCCCAGCCGACCTTCCCACGGACCGGGACCTCGGGGCTCAGCCGCAAGGACAGCCTCACGAAAGCCCAGCTCTACGGAACCTTGCTCAACTGAGCGCCTGGCCAAGGCCGAGGCCAAGGCCACGGGCCGCCCC
>NW_024349797.1:21491284-21534806 GCF_902729225.1 Pteropus medius | reverse complement strand
GCACCGAGGGGCTGGCCCGCCTTCCCCCCGACCCCCGCCCTCCCCGGCCCTGCCGTCTCCACCGGCCGAACCCCGAGGACTGTCTGTCCGCCCCAGCCCCACCGCGACGGAGCTCCCCGAGAACGTTTCCACGCGCCAACACCCTCCCCCACCTGGGATGAGCGTCCCCCCCTTTTATAAAGCGAAACTATTTTTCTAGAGAAAAAGGGTCTTTCTTAACGCACTTGGCCTCCAGCTCCCTGGATGGCAGCCTTGGCGTTTTAACACAAAGCTCCTTTATTTTTCGGGTCAGGGCGAGTGGGGCCTGCCCCTTGGAGGGAAGGATGGTGTCCCGCGGGGACACCCAGCAAGCCAGTGACAAGGGAACCCCGAAGCTCTGTCCACAAAGAGGGGAACCGGAACGGGTGGAGGGACGTGGACTGTTTTTAAGCTGTTTCCGCCGTGTGGCCAGCACCTCCCCGAGCTCTTCCGCGGCCCGTCGTCCCGCAGAGTCCCGCTCCCTGGCACCGCCTCGCTCTACCTCAGACGCGGCGAGGCCCCGACTCCGTTTCCGTGGCTTGCTCTCCTGTCGTCTGCCATGCATGCCGTCTCGCTCAGCGCTGTTTTACGTTCATTAATAAACGACATCGGTGGAAAGAACTGGGGCTCGGGCTCTTTCTTCTCACCGCCCGGCAGCCGGGGCGGGCTCGTGAGGACTCTCCTTCCCCCACCCCGGGTCTCACGGTCCAGAGTTTGAATCCTCCCCGTCTTCTGACCGTTAGACGTTATTACTGTCCCCTCACACAGCGTTCCCATCGTTAGACGCCCCCGTCCCCCGCTTTCCCGTGTCTCAGACCTGGCTTCTGCCTAAAGATCCCTTAGGACTTCGTTTAGCGTGGTGACAAATTCTCCAGTTTTTATTTCTCTGAAGACGTCTTTATTTTGCCCCGTTTCAGAAGGGTGTACTCAATGAGGAGAACGTCACCTGCCACCCTCTCCTCCCGGGGACACCGTCTGTGCCGTCCTAGGGCTTCCCGTTGGTGTGGGGCCTCACCAGCGGTGGCCCCGGGAGCTGCCTCTCTGTGGGGGAGGGGAATCTGTCTTGTTCTCTGGTTGCCTTTGACGGGGTTTTCTGCAGCTCCCCTGAGGGGTGTCTGGCCATGGATCTGTCCTTCTTAGGAATACTCAGGGGTCCGTCCCGTATCCGGATTGGTGTATTTCGTCGGCTCCTCTGCCCACTCTCTCCTTTCCTCCTCCTGTGTCCTCTCTGTCCGGACCCCTCTCTCCCGTGTGACCACGTGCTCAGCCTGCACACTTTGTCTTCACTAACTCTCTCCCGTGTCCCGTCAGCTACCAAACACAGCCACTGAGGTTTTACTTTGTTACTAATGTTTTCCGTTTCTAGAAGTTCTATCGGGTTGTTTTACAAACCCACTATGCTACTTTCTAAGTTTCCTATCCCCTGGAGATATTTCCAAGTTTGTCTTTTATTTCCTTAAACGTAGCGGGCACAGCGGTTCGCTGCCTCTAGCCCTGTCACCCCGGGGCTCTGTGTGGATGTTTCTCTTGGTCCCCCCGCACGTGGCCTTGTTTCTCTGTGTGCCCAGTTATCTCTGACACGTTTATCGATGCCCTGAGAATATACTTGTGGGGTTCCGCAAGGCCTAGGATGCAGGCCCTGCCTCCAGGGGGCTCCGTGCCTGCTTCTCCCAGGGGCCTGGCGCTTCCTGCAGGCCACCGACCTCGGCCTTCGTGCATGCCTTCCCTTCACAACTCCATGTCTCCAAGGTGGCCCTGCCTCTTGCCAGGCGACCCCAAGGAGGGGAGGCCTCGACCTGCTGCTGCCTGGCTGCCTTCCCAAGAACAGCTGCACCATCGGCAGTAGGGCCCCCGAGCCAGAGGGCACTGTGGAGAGGCTTGGGAGTCTCAGGCCACTTCTCCGTGGGCACCTGGGGAAAGCCACCTTCACTGAACTAGGGGCCAGGAGGAGGGTGGAGGGAAAACACAGCCCCTGGCACCCAGCAGGTGCTCATTAGGAAGTATTCCCAGAGGGGAGTGCGAGCCTTGCAGCCCTCCACCCCCGGGTCAGCCATGTAACGGGGCAGCTGGGCTGGGAACCCCAAGGGCTATGCGGCTTGGACCACAGGCCCTTCTCGGATTCAGGGTCCTGGCCCCACATTGTCAGCTCGGAGCCTGAGGCCCCCCTTTAAGGCCTCCAGACCTCACAGAGCTGTTCTGCCATGGCCCCCAGAGCCAGCCGCAGTTGGTGTGGGATGCCCTCCTCAACCAACCGCCCCTTCTCCCTTCACTCGAAATCCTATTGTACCCCAGTGGGGTCCCATCCACACACCCGCCATCTGCCCACCTGTCCATGTACGTTCCCTCTCAGCCCCCAGCAGGGCAGTGTAGAGTGTCCCCCCTGGAGCCTGAGGACAGTGACTGAGATTCCCAGAGGCCCCTAGACAGGTGATGGTCCCATGGAGAGCCCCAGGCGGGGCCGAAGGAGGGGGTCCCAAGGGAGGAGAAGAGCCCAGGCTCTGGAGTCAGAGGACCCTGGGCACACCCCTCTGCCCTCCACCAGCAGGTGGGGACCACGCCCCCCCTTCAGGGGGCTGCGAGGTCAGCTCCACTCATTCCCCAGAGTCACGGCCCTGGCCAGGCCCGGCCTCTCCGGATGGTCCTGTTCTCCCTGGTGGCCTCGGATGCACGGTTCAGATGGGCAGGTGAGGTGAGGAGCAGGCAGCCCGGGAAGGTGGGTGTGGGGACGGCCCACACTTCTCTCTCATTCCTGCTCCGCACTTTCTAAATTTAGCTTCCTTGTTTTAAAATTGCAAATAGTGAACTCCCTACCACCTTGTAGAGGATCAGAGTGAGCCTTTAAGAAGGCGCTTGGGGAGAAAGCGTTTGGAGAAAGCAGCAGATAAAGGCACAGAGCTCACCGGCCATTATTCCCGAGAAAGTCGCCTGAGGAAAGGGGGCTGCAGCCAGCTGGGCCCTGCGGGCGCTCAGTGGAGAGACCAAATCCACAGTGGCTTCCAGGGAGCCCAAGAAGTCCCCTTCCCCAGGAGGGTCAGGGTGTTGGTTGGTCCCAGGTGACCAGCATGGACAATAACCAGACTTGGGACAGTCACCCTCGGAGCAGAGCTGGGCCCGGAACCCACCCCGTGGCGCCCCGCCCCTGCCCATGGGCCTCTTCCTCAGGTCCTCTGCATCTCCTTGAAGATTCTCCTGCTGGGATCACCCTCCTCACCAGATCACGGTCGGCCTCCTCCAGGAAGCCTTCCAAGAGTACAGGGACCCCTCTGCTGTGAGCCACAGCACCTGTGGGCCCCAACTTCGTCTGCTGTTGTATCCTTGGGCTGTTGGGGCAGCCCCTCACTGACAGTCCTGGTGGGGTGTAGTGCTCATCAGCCTGCCCAGATCCCAGCGGCTGGGTCTTCCTCCTGCCCAGATGCCCGAGCAGATGGGTCTCCCCTGCCCAATTCTATGAGGTTCCTCCAGGGCCTGGTGCTTCTCCATACCACTCCCTCACCTGGGGCAGACGCACTCACATGGGCGGCATGCGCGGCTGACTGGCAGTGGGCCAGGAGGCGCCCAGAGGGGCCAGCGGGCCACGCTTCATGGGGAGGCAGAGGGGGGCCTGGGCCTGAGCCGGCTGGGCCTGCCGTGCTCTGGCATGGGGCCCCTGAGGGCAGACCTGAGTGTCAGAGCCCCCGCTGCCCCGGGCACCCCCATTGGGATGAGCGGAGCGGGGCCACCCCCACCCCGAGCCCCCCCATTCTGCTCCGGACCTCCAGCGGGCCTGCGGGTGGGGAGGGGGGGTGAGAGGAGCTGCGGACGCTCATTCGTGGCTGGAATGACCTGAGAAAGCAGCACAGTCACGTTTATTGCGCATCGATCCCCGGCACCCCGCCTGGTCCTCTCACCAACGCAGACCTCGCAACCCTGAGACGAAAGGGTTCTTGTCCCCTTTTTACAGATGAGGAAACTGGGGCTCACAGGGTGGTGGAGGCAGCTTCCACCCAGGTCTGACCCCAAAGCCAACCTCAGCATTCACTCCCACCCACCCCGAAGAAGAAGGGGAGCCCGGGGCCCGGCCGGCATCCAGAGGGGCCCGCGCTGGGGCGCTCAGTGCCAGATCTTCACGTCGCCCTCCCAGGAGCAGGAGGCGAGGACGGACGGCAGCACGGGGTGGAAGGCGGTGCCCACGCAGGCCTGCGCGTGCCCGGGCAGCGTCCGCGCTCGGCTGGCGGTGCGGAAGCAGTAGAGCAGGACCCGGCCGTCCGCGCTGCCCGTCACCAGAAGGTCGCCGTCCGGGGAGCACTCGCAGCCCACGGAGTAGCCTTCCACCTGCGAGGGTGACAGAGGGTGACGGCGGGTGAGTGGGCCACTCCACGGGTGCTCCGAGGCGCCCGCCCTCCAGAGGGGCCCCCACAAGCAGGGCTGGGCCACACACGGGACCCGGGCAAAGCCCAGGCTCCTCCGAGAGGCTGGGGTCCTGGTGCGGGTCATTCCGCAAGCCTGGTTCATGGAATCTGCTGGAACAATTCCAGTACCGCTGACCGTGTCCGGCCTCCTCCTCCTAGGGAGGCAGGCCCCAGGGGGGAAGGGGGCAGAGCTAGAAACACCCACCCCGTGACCAGTCCATGCCAGCCAGCAAATCAGGGGAAACCTTTCCTATCCAGCAACTGGGGCCTGGTGGGCCTTGAGGGGACACCAGGCCACACAGCACGTGGTCACCTGGGAAGCAGAAAGTAGGGCCTGCTGGACGGAGGGTCTGTGCACTCTGGGGCCCCAAGTCCATTGCTGACACTGTCCAGCAGGAGGCCCGGGACCGGTGCTCAGCTCTCCACTCTCCACCAGGGGACAGGGACAGGGACAGGGTACCTTGTGCCCTTCGTAGCGCCGCCTTCTGCTCATCCGGTAGGGCCACACGGCGGAGAACAGGGCCAGGTAATTGCCATTGGTCTGCGCCAGGAACACAGGCTCCCGCGGGTGCAAGGCGAGGCTGGGGCAGGTGTACCTCTCCTGAAACGGCAGGGCCACACAGAGGAGATCGGCCGGCGGCTTCTGCCCGCCGCCGCCCCGCGCTCTGCTCGGGGGCCCGTGCCTTCCTCCCGGACCTGGGCTCAGGGGTCCCTATGAGTTTCCTGTGGCTGCTGCAACAGACTGCCACACCTTCGTGGCTCAGAGCAACACAAATGTATTATCTCAGAGTCTGGAGGTCAGAGGTCTGACACGGGTCTCACCGGGCCAAAATCAAGAGGTTGACAGGGCTGGTTCCCTCTGGAGGCTGCAGAGAATCTGTTTTCTTTGTACTTCCCAGCTTCCAGGGGCCACCTGCACTCCTGGCTCAGGGCCCTCATGGTAGACTGAAAATGCTCCCCACCCCAAACACATCCATATCCTGATTCCTGGGGCCTGTGAATGTCACCTTATGCGTCAGGAAAAAGAGGGAGGAGTCTTTGCAGATGCAATTAAGTTAAGGATGTTGAGACAGGGTGATTATCCTATAGTATTGCCCTAAATGCGGTCACGTGGATCCGTGCACAAGGGAAGCAGAGGGAGATCAGACATGGAAAAGGTCTGAAGGTGTGAAGATGGGAGGGTGTAGCCACAGCCACGCACCGCCAGCCGCCAGCAGATGCGCCAGGAGCGAGGCACAGCCACACCCCGGCGCCTTCGGAAGGGGCGCGCCTCGCCAATGCCCGACTCCAGCCAGTGACACTGACTGCAAACTCCAGGACTGTGAGGGCGGACGTTCCGAGTCTGTGGTCATGTGTGACACAGCGGTAGAGAACGAATCTCGTGCCCATCCCCCCCACCTCCACAGCAAGCCCTCGGCAGCAGCCCAGCCCAGCCCAGGGTCCCACACGGCCAAAACAAACAGTAAGTGAGGAGGCTAATGGCCGAGCGAGAGGTTGAGTGCGTGAACAAAGTGTTCAAAACACAGACGGGGAAATCTACGTTTGATGAACTTGGTCACTCAGAAATGCCCTTGAAACTCGCTCCTCAGCTGCACCTGTCCGTCCGTCCATGTTCTAAGATTGCCCTTAAGCCTCACTCTCTAATGAGCCCAGGCTCCGAGGGCAGAGTGGGACCAGTGAGAACCCCAGCTGCAGATGGACGTGCCCATCAGAGTCACGGAGGCCACGGCGGCCCCTAACGGGCTCCCTGCGTGATATGACCCCACAGAGAGCCTGCCCACCGCAGGGAGGACGAGGAGGCGTGAGTGTGGCAGGGCCAGCACTCAGCAAGCAGCTCTCTCACCCACCTCGCTCACTTCCCTGCACTTCGCAAGGCCTGCTGGAGGCAGGACCCCTGGTGGCCAGACATGCCCCGCCCAGCCCCCTCCGGGACCCGTCCTTCCCAAGAGGTTGCACTAGAGCCCTGGAGTAGAGGTCTGGAGGCAGCTTGCTTAGGGTCACTCAGAACACCTGAGAACAGAAGAAAAAAGCAAGAAGGGAAAAGGTCTGTATGTATACCTGAGACAGACAGACAGATGATAGATAGATGACAGACAGATAGATGATTGATAGATGATAGATGATTGATAGATGATAGATAGATGATTGAGATGGGGATAGATAGATGGATAGATGATAGATGATAGATGATAGACGGTAGATGATAGATAGATGATTGATAGATAGGTGATAGATAGATAGATGATAGATGATAGATAGATAGACAGTTAGATAGATGGATAGACAGATAGATGTGTGTGTGTGTGTGTGTGTGTTTAAATTCAGAGTGGGAGCACCGAAGAGATTAGCCATGGCTTATTTGAAATCTTAAAGGATGGTGGTGATGTCAGCGATGATGGTGTGATAATTAAATGGTGGTTATGAAGGTGGTGGTGGTTGATGGTGATGATGGTGGTACTGATGATGGTGGTCGTGGTGGTGACGGTGGTGGTGATCATGGTGATGGTGAGGATGTTAGGTAGTGCATTTATGGAGCACGCTCTGTGCCTGGTACTGTGCTAGCCCCTTCATAAGCATTTTCTCTTTTAATTCTCAAAACCACACTATGAGGCGAGTAATATTCTCATCCTCGATTTTCTAAGAGAAAAATGTAAATCAAAGACACCAAATAATGGGCCAAGGCCCCAGCTTGCACGTGGTAAATCCAGGGCTGTCATGACAGTGGTCTGACTCCAGCGTCCCTGCCTGCACTCCCAGGTCACAGCCCCTACCACAGCCACCGGCAGGGACAGGGTGGACACCTGTGGGCTGGCTGGGGCAGTGGAGGGGGGTAAGGATGTCTCAGACTGCTCGGCCACCTTCCTGTCCATCCGGACTGGGCTGCCCTCCATGCCCTTACCGCATGGCGGGGCTGCGCTGGGCAGGGACGGGCGAGGGGCGGACAGGGAGTCGCTGTGGTCTGGAAGCCTGGGAAGGGGTCTCCGGGCAGGCCTGGACCTGAACCTGCCTTCCCCCACCCTAGAGATTTCAGGCAGCCAATCTGCCTCCGAAGATCCTATCGCTGAACCACCTCCCACGGGGGAGGAGCTGGGACCCCGGACAGCCTGGGGCTATGCGGACTGTCCTGTGGCTGAGACTCAAAGTGATGGCGAGCGGGAATTCTCACGTGGAAAATCTGGTTGGAGATCTTGGCGGCACTGCGGAAATCCCAGGCGATTATGGTGCGATCGGCGGAGTCCCGGCTCGAGGCATCTGTGCTGCTCAGAAACTCGGAGCCTTCCTGGAGGAAGAGGACGTCCAGGGTCTGCTGCACGGTCGCCTTGTAGCTTCTCACCGCCTGCAAGAGCAGACACGCGTCCTGCTGGCGGCCCCCGGAGCACAGGGCAGCACCCGCGGGGAGGGCAGGGGTCGGCCACCAGGGGCCCAGAGGGCAGGGCTTAGTGAGGGGAGTGCTGAAGGAAGGGACCGAGCCCAGCCGAGGGCACCTAAGGGACAACGCTGGCGCCCATCGATCTGGAGCCACACTTGTGAGCGGGTCCTGCTTCAGAAGACGGGACGTGATGCAAGCTCACAAAGCCCCAGCCTACTGCCCCCGGAGCAGTAGCTGTACCACTGGGAGTGAGTGTCCTTGGAGACCACAAAGCCAGAACCACGGCGGGCAGGTCAGGTTTGAAGGCATTTTTATTTCTTGGCATCATGGCCAACATTCCAAAGCCTCCTGCCTCATAAACTGCCATGATCGCGGGTCCCGCGTCGTCACACTGTCTGCAGAGCGTTTTCTCACGCCCACCTTCCGCTCTGAGACGGCTGGCCTGGCGGTGGCAGCTACCAGGATGGGGTCCCCAGGACCAGGACTAACCAGCACCTCCACTTAACAAACTCACGGCGGGCCGATGGTACCGAGCAACAGGCCAGGGCACGGTGCCTCGGGCCGGCTGCGGGCCTGGCCGGTAGACCTGCTCCCCGGGCGTCACCATGTGGCCAGAGCATAAAGGCAGCTCAGCACCCCGGCCAGAAGTGAGCCATCTTGACACATTTTGTAAAAAACTGGAGTTCACGACCTTTCAAATGTTGCAGACTTTCATTCACTATCACCCTCTTCAAGTGTACATATGTCAAACTCACATTAAATGTGGCACCCCATACATGCACTGAGATGGGGGCAGGGTTGGAGACCCATTCTCCAGATGAGGAACAGTGAGGCTCAGGGAGAGGCAGGGATTTGCTCAAGGTCACATGGCCAGGATGGGTGGAGCCTGTCCAAGCCGCAGCTGCTTCCCTGGAGCCCGCATCCCAGTCTCCTGCTGGCCAGTCCCGCCTCAGTGACTGCTGGGACAGATTCCTGGCAGATGGTGGGCAACAAGTAACTGCTCTTCTCCGAGCCTCTTCAGAGGCAGCCCCCGGCTGGCACGATTTCAGGGTGGGCCTCCAGAACCTGGAGGAGTGGTCGGGGCAGAGAGAGAGGGCAGCCCTGCAGGCCTCTGAGCACAGGACAGGGAGACAGGCTGCCCCTTGCTGGCCGGCCCATGTGGCTCCTCTGCGGGCAGTGCCCGCTGCCGGCCTCCCTCCCTCTCTCCCTCCCTCCGCGCACCAGGACTCCACTCGGCCCTTCCAGAGGACCCCCAAGGCTCATAGAGTGTGGACCCCCAGCCAGGAGG
Source organism: Pteropus medius (assembly GCF_902729225.1). Taxonomy (NCBI): domain Eukaryota; kingdom Metazoa; phylum Chordata; class Mammalia; order Chiroptera; family Pteropodidae; genus Pteropus; species Pteropus medius. The sequence goes on along the minus strand of NW_024349797.1, from coordinate 21,525,742 downwards.
GGCACAGCTAGGGATGAGAGGCTCTGGCCTGCCCGGTCTGGAGCAGGGCAGCAGTCTAGTGCCTGGGAGGGGACGTGGCATTCCACTGAAGCTCCCAACACCTGCTATGATGAGCTGCACAGCCATCCAATCACAGGAATGGTGCCATCCCTAGGCGGTGTTTGGGATGCATCTGGAGGTGGGGGGAGGGGAGGCCCCATCACCATGGCCCTGGAGCTTTCTTCTTCACCGCTCCAAAGCCAATGCCCCTCCTATGCCATGCCATTCGCGTCTCCCCTTGTTAGCCACCCTCCGCACTAGCCACCCCAGGTCCCCGCCCGCCTGGGCCACGTGGGACTGGAACGCCTTCCTTCCCGTCTGGCGACACCCTGTCCATCCCTACAGCTCAGGTGAGGAGCAGAGACTCAAACACGGCCGGGAGCACGTGCCAGGAGAGGAGGAAGTCTGGCCCAGCGGGTGTCCCTGGACGCAGCCCGGTGGCGGGGGACACACAGCAGCCCCCGGTGCCCCACCAGCCATAGACAATGGAGGTTGGTGGCACCCACACGTGCTGGCAGGGCTGTGAGCCCCTGCGGTCAGGTTCAGGCCTTTGTGCCTCAGCCGCCTCCAGCGGCAGCACCTCGATTCCTGGTGGGGCTCGGGGAACACAGATCCAGGGGGCCCCTCCTGGCTGCCCACTCTGTGCTCATTAAACACCAGCCACTGGTAGGGGGTTCCCACAGATCACCTCATAGTGACAGCGACCACGGGAGGCAGCTTTGCCCAGAGAGCAGCAGGGAGCCGGGGTCCTCGGCCTGTCCACCGCGGAAGCACCTGTGTGCCCCATCAACACCGCCCGCCGCCCCAGACAGGCTTCCAGAGGGTGGACGGAAATGGCCCGGTGCATCAGGGCGGCACAGAGTCGGCTGGCGGGAGACAGCACGTCACGGTGATCCCTGCCAGCGACGTCGCCCAGGTAAAGGCCGACCTTTGCGGTGACCGCTGCTGAGCGCGACTTACTCGCCTTGCAACTGCCCGGGCCGGCAGGAGCCGGGGAGCCGCTCGTGAGTCCAGCTGGAGCGTTTTACGGCAACCTTAATTACACCAACAGCCGGCGCCCCCATCTCAGGGGCGTGGGGCGCGCGGGCCTGACCAGCTGGATCCGGGAGGGAGCCTGGCCGGACGCTGGTGGCACCGGGAACTCTGCTGGGGAGGCAGCTACTTGGCCGAAGGTCTGCGGCTTCGGGGAAAGTGGAAGACGTGATCGTAACACATTCGGTTGCGATGAAAATCACCTGATGGCCTGAAAATCTGCCAACTGCCTGGCCCACCAGACACACCTGGGTCACCGGGCCGCTTGTGGTTCTCGTGAGGGCACAGCTCTCCCTCCGTGGGTCCTGGCCACTCCCACAGTGCGTGGGGCGGGGGCGCAGGCCAGGCCACGCGTGTGCCCAGGGCATCCCCTTCTCCTCTGGGCCTGCTCAGGGCCATCGCCACCGGGAGCCCGGCCGGACAACAAGCGAGCCCCCGCGCCTCGAAGCACTGCTGGCACCGGGCCCCCTCGCCACACCCGCCAGTCCTCTGCACGCAAACCTGAAGGGCGGGGGAGGGGAGACGTGCTCTGGGCCCCCACAGGACACGGTGCTCCCTCAGCTGACTGCCCATGCCACCTCCCTACCCCACAGGACTATGAGCTCCTGGGGATGAACGTCTGTCACATTTCTGGGTCGCCCTTGGAAAGCACTGGGTCTGCACACTGCATCAGTGAGGTGCAGTGAACTAACGGCTGGGTAAATGGATGAGTGGATAAGCAAACAGACGAATGAACAAAAGGAGAACTTGGAAAGTCTTGACCTGGAGGCCTCTGGTTGCCAGTGACATGATGGCACTTGGGCTGAGGGACCACATGGAGCTGCTGCCTCTGGCTCCAGCAGGCACCCTGGGGGGTGACATTCAACTCACGGGGCACTCCTGTGGCCGGGACATGGAGGCAAAGGGAACCTGATCTCCCAGGGGGCTCCGAGACCATGCCGGGGTGGGAGTAAAGAGCAGCACTCAACACCACGTCGGCACCCGAGAGGCTGGCGGGGGCCTCTCCCGCCCCAGTGGGAGGCAGACGCCTGGGCATCTGAGCCTGCCGCTCTGTCACTGGCTGCGTGGCCTGGGCCAGCAACTATCCTTTCCGGGCTCAGCCTCCACACCTGTAAGGTGGGGACAACAACAAGACCTTTGGTTTGCAAGTAAACAAAGGTGACGTGCCTGGCTCAGTGGCTGACAGGCAGCAACCACTCATAAACCTTCTCTTCCCCAGCCGGCCAGAGCTAGAGTCCCAGGTGGAGCCGTGAGGCCCTGGGCAAGTCCCTTCTTCCCAGATTTCAATTCCTTCCCTCTGAAAATGAACGAATCGGTCTCTTTCAAATGCCAAGATATGAGAGGTCTATGCACAAGGAAGACCTTTCTAGGATTTAAATTCACACAAGGACAAGTAGCCAATCACACAGGACAGCACACACAAAAAGAGCGCTGTTGGCAAATTCACAAAGAATCGGAAACATACATTAAAAAAATAAACTATAAAAATGTGAGAAGAAAACATGAAGTTTTCTATAACCTGAGACCAGGGGAAAACTTTCCTGGCTATGACTCCAAGGCCAGAAGCAATAAGACAAAAGATGAATCAATCTGACTACATGAAAATCACCATCATCATCGTCTTCATCATCATCACCATTACCATCATCACCATCACCACCATCATCATCATCACCATCATCACCATCATCATCATCACCATCATCATCACTCTTACATGGCATAAAAACAAGTATATAAGTAAAGTAAGAAGGACAATTGGGAGAAATATTTGCAACTTATATCAGAGGCAAAGGTCACCATCCCTAATATACAGTTTCTAAAATCAGATGAAAATGATCAGTAGCTCTACAGAAAAATGAGCAGATGTGAACAGAGAGTTCATATAAAAGGAAACATAATTGGTCCTTTGATCTTGCTCACAAGAAATGAAAATTTAAATTACACGAAGATACCCAACTGCAATTAGCGAAATTCTAAAGTTTGATCACACGCTCCATTGTGTGTGTGTCGGGGGGGGTGGAGGGGAGGTGGGCATCAGTTACTCTACACACCAACGCCAGAAATGAGAAAGGGTACGATCCCTGGGGCTAGAACTCGGGCAACACCGAGCACAATAACCCATGTCATCCGGCAATATGTGTGGCCCAGCAGCCCCACTGAAGGAACTGATCCCACAGTGACGCTGGCAAACCCCCCAGCAACACAAGCACAAGGCCATTCAAAGCAGCACTACTTGTAAAAATAAAATCGGAAGGACCCAAATGGACATCAAGGAGGGACCGGTTAAATAAACCTCAGGATTCCCCAGTCCGGAACGCCATGGAGCTGCAAAAAAGAATGAAGCCGACCCCCCCGCCTGCTGTGGGGTGCCCCTCCCCCCATACACGGTTCAGTGAAAAGCGTGAGGTGGGAGAGGAAAAGGGTGGACAGTAAACGGAAGACGTGATGTAAACATATGTGCGTGTTTGCTTACCTTAAAAAACAGGAGAAAGATACACCAGAAACTAAGATAAATAAAGAAAAAAGGCTGCCTCTAGATGCAGGGAGAGAACAGAACGGAGTAGATAAGGTTGGAGGTAGGACTTAGGAAGTTTCTGTAAAGGACCAAATAGTAAATATTTCAGAGTTTGTGGGCCACATATAGTCACTGGGTGCGTGTGTGTGTGTATGTGTGTGTGTGCGTGTGCGTGTGCGTGTGCGTGTGTTATAGCCATTTAAAAATGTAAAAACCATTCTTAGCTCAAGGACCATACGAAAACAGTCCACAGGCAAGACTGGACCCAGGAGCTATAGATTTCCAATCTCTTCTCCAGAATGATGTACATATTTTATAATGTTATACAACAAAATTAACTTTAAAAGCAGTCTCTAAAATGTGAAAGCAAAATTAAGCAAATGAAAGTAACTATATATTGAGCTGGTAGCTTCACCACATAAATAGGATTTATTTTAAGAGATGTTAAAGCATAGTAATTTAATGGTAGGTCCTTAGCTGAATATACATTAGGAACAGAAAACCAGTAATTTGGTGGTAAATCCAAATTAGATATACAGTGTGGACAAAAAGAACCGCAAGAAATCTTAAACTGTTTTCAGTCAATTACACTGCTGGTGTCAACATATACCGAAAAAAATTGCATTAAGGCAGATATAAATCAAATGTCTCAGTATAAGAGAGATCAGAAATATATAATAGCAAAGAGACGAAAGAAAAACTCAGTAATCCTAAATCTGAATTGGAAAAATCAGTAGTACCAATGATGCATTTTTCTTTATTAAGAAAAATGATTTTGTTATTACAAAATCATTTCCCAGCTCTGTCCACAGAATGAGCCTAGAAACAATGACCAACCACAGCCTTCAGATCCTGGTCTCCAAACCCACCCAAACCCACAAGCGGCACAGATGACAGGCCAGCGCGTGGCAGCAGTTACTATAACTATATAGCACACGTCTGCGAAGGCACAGGAGGCTCGCCAAGATAAGCGGAGACATGGAGGATGCGTGAGACCCTCACTGAACGTCGAGAAATGAAATACGCAATGTTGTGGCAGAAGATACATCAGATGGGGTTAGCATCAGATGGGACCAGAGGAGCACCAGCAATCAAGATAATCCAAAACATACTAGAGAGAAAGAAAAAAAAAGACTGAATTTCTTAAATGAACAAAATCTAGTTTTAGCTCCAAATGGAGTAAGCCCACTATGGCCTCTCACCCTCTCCCACACATGACGACTAAAAACTCTGGACAAAATTCAAGAAGCAAAACGACCTGAAGACTTTGAAAAGTAAGTAATAGCGGGTGAGTTGGGGGAGGAAGTCAACATTGGCACAAAGACAAGTATGGCAAGCGAGGCTCTAGGTTTGTGGGTTTTTTAGTTTTGGTTTTTAGGGTCTTTGGTCTTTTAACTCCTGACGTTGACCCACAGACTGATTGAATTAAGGAATTACACAGTGAGCGTGAACGGCAAGAATTGTGAAATAAATCCATCATCCTGGCCAAAGAAAGAAGAAAATGGGCCCCTGTAAGCCAGAGAGCATAGAGGAAATTTTAAAAGGTGTCTCTGTCTTGCTCTCCCAGCCCTGCCCAGACTCCAGCCCCAACGGCAGAACTAGGGGTGCAACTCGAGTACCTAAAACCCAGAGGGGAAAAAACTGAATAGAAGAACTAGGAGAAAGGGCCACTACTACGGAAACAGTAAGAGGGAAAGCCATGTTCTTTTTCCCTCTATTTTCTCCAACGTTAGCCACTTCGCCTTGAAAGGGATCCCAGCTGTAGACATTGTGTGATGAGGCAGGAGACCAGCACTCTGACGGGACTCCATCTCTCTGGGAAGAAGAGCCAGGAAAGGAGGCTCTGGGAAGCCAGGGAACGAGGGAGAAATCCCAGGAGAGAGCTGAGAAGGGAAGCCCCTAGTGCCCCTATGCATGAACCGACAGGCGACCCAGGACAATCCCTAAGCTTCACACGCATGGGACACAATCGATGAAGCACAGCTAAAGCTTTGAGAAGGGAAGTACCATGTAACCCCTGCCCAAGTCTGAACTAACCCTTCGGGGCCTCAGCATCACAAGGACTTGAACTGAAAATGGAACCCCTGCCCACAGAAGGACAGAAAGAACTTGCGATCTGAATCTAACGGGGTTGTCGCCTGTTAAGACATCACTATTCCACACATGGTTTCAATAGGGCCCAGGACCTACAACATAATATTCAAAATGTGCAGGATACATTCCAAAATTACTGGACATATAAAGTGCCAGGAAAATGCCAACAGTAACCGTGAGAAAAGTGAAACAATAGATGTCAAGCCTTAAATGACTGGATGTCGCAATTATCAAGCACATTTAAAGAGCCATTAGAATAACCCTGAATGAGACAGACACTCTTGAAATGAATGGACAGATGGTCTCAACAGAGAAACAAATGATCTATTTTTAAATAGAAATTTTAAAATTGATTATATCGAAAAAGAAAAAAATCATGGGATAAGCTCAATAACAAAATGGAAGTGACAAAAAGACTCAGTGAACTTGAAGATAGAGCAATAAAAATAATTAGATCTGAAACGAAAATGAGCAAAGCCTTGCGGACCAGTACAATAATATCAAAAGATTAAATATTTTTGTCAATATAGTTCCTGAAGGGGAGGGGAAAGAGCGCAGTGTGTGTGTGTTTAAATAAATATTGATCCAAAGTGCCCACATTTAGTGAAAGACATAAATTTACAAAGTAAAGAGATTCGGCAAGCCACAAAGAAGACAAAATCAAAACAGCCAAAAAGCTCTGACACACATAATCAAACTCCTGAAAACCTCAAAGAAAAAGTCTTGAAAACACCCAGGGCGGGGCGGGGGTGGGGGGAGGAATGAAGCATTACATGAACAATCATTTGAAATACTATGGATTTCTCATCAGAAACTACGGAGGCCAAAAGTTGGTGGAACACATTGAAAATGCTAAAAGAAAGGAGTGTCAACCTCGAATTTTAGCGACAGCAAAAATATCCTTCAGGAATGAAGGTGAAATAAAGACTCTGACAGATGGAAAAAAAAAAAACTAACTGAATTTGTCATCAGCACACCTGTTCTACCTAAAACAAATGCTAAAGGAGGTTCTTCAGGATGAAGAAAAACTTCAGGAAGGAAGAGTAACAGAAATGGTATATGACTGGGTAAATATAAAAGACTATTTTTCTCCAGGTAGGTTCTTTGCAATACGCATGACTGTTGAAAACAAAAATTATCAGTCCTTAAGGCAGAAAGAAAATTATACCAGACCTGAGTCTAAACTAAAGAACGAAAAGCAATGAAAATAGTAAATATAAAGGGAAATATAAAATACTATTCTGTCATTAAAATATTTTAAAAGTAATTCGCTGTTTCTAGCGAAAATAATAACAATGTGTCGTGGGTATTGTAATACACGTACAAGTAAAACGTATGCCAACAATAGCACAAAGACCCTGAAGGGAAAAGTTGAAAATCTGTATAATGTTGTAAGGTTCTTACACAGGAAAAAATTATAATATGATTGAAAGAAGACCGATAAGAAAAGAACTATACTATAAACTCTAAAGCAACCACTAAAAATAAACCACAGCACAAAGGTACAGATAATAAAGCAACAAAAGAGATAAGATGAAATAATAAAAAATACTAAATTAATCCAAGAGAATGGAGGAGGGGAACAGAAAAAAGACCAAAAAGAATAGACGGAATGAACAGAAAAATAGCAAGATGACAAATTTAAACTCAATCATATCAATAATTATACTAAATTAAAACAGGATAACTACATCAGTTCAAAGGCAAAGACTGTTATATAGAATTAAAATAAATGATTAATAAGCAACTAAGTGCGGCCTACAAGAAACATGCTTTAAATATAAGGACACAAATAAGTTAAAGTAAAAAGATGGGAAAAGATGTACTATGCTAACAGTCATCAGAATAAACCAGGAATGCCTATGTTAATGACAGAGTAGATCTCAGAGTAAAGAATATTATCAGGGATAAAGAGTGTTTTTTCACAATGATAAAAGAGTGTGTGTGTTTAAATAAATATTTAAACACATCAGGAGAACATAACAATCCTAAGTGTTTATGCAGCGAATAACAAAGCTTAGAAATAAATGAAGAATTAATAGAACTTAAAAAGTAAATAGGACAAATCCACTCTCGTAGTCACAAATTTCAACCAGCGCTCTTTAACTAATAGAATAAACAGAAATATCAGAAAGGATATAGAAGACTTGAATAACGCTACCAACCAACTTGATCTAATTGACATTAGAGAACACTGCACCCAATGACAGCGGAATACACATTCTTTTCAATTGTCCTTAGAACACTACCAATATAGACCATGTTCTAGGACACGCGACAACTCTCAGGAAGTTTCAAAGGATTCAAACACACTCTGTATGTTTTGTGACCACAATGCAGTTAAATTAGAAATTACTGAGAGTGATCTGGAATATTCCCAAGTATTTGGAATCTAAGTAGCACACTCCTAAAAAAAAACCTACGGATCAAGAAGAAATCAAAAAGGTAATTCAAAAGCACTTCTTACTGAAGGAAAATGAAAAATTATACATCAACACTCGCGTACTGCAACTGTAAAACCTAGAGAGAAGTTAATAGCACTGAACATCTATTACAGAAAGGAACAGGGTCTCAAAACATGGACCTCAACTTCCACTTGAAGAAATCAGAAAAATAAGATAAAATTAAACCCAAGGTTTAAGCAGAAGGAAATAATTAAGATAAGAAATCAATGATTTTTTTCAAAGAAAAAAATGAAAAATCAATGAAACCATAATCTGGTATTTTCAACAAAATTGAAAAGCCTCTGGCAAGAATGATCAGAGGAAAAAGAGAAAAGATACAAATTATCAATAACGGGAGTGAGGGAAACGAGGTGCCGCCACTACAGATTTGTATTTTTTAATACAAATATTAAAAAAATAATTAAAATATTGTGGAAAACTTTATGTCAAAAAAATTAGATAACTTTGATGTAATGGATAAATTCCTTGAAGGACACAAACTACTAAAGGTCATTTAAAGAGAAGCAGAAAACTGGAATAACCCTACATTTACTAAATAAATTTAAGTTTTCAAATTTTCTCACGAAGAAAATTTTACACCAAAATAGCTTCACAAGTCAATTATAGCAAATATTTAGGAGAAAAAAATATATATCATTTCTACACAAACTTTTCCGGAAAATTGAAGGAAAAGGAACATTCCCTAAGTCATTCCATAAAGCCAGAGTTACTCTGATATCCAAACCAGATAAAGATATTACGACAAAAAAGGACAGATCAACACCCCTCATGAACATAGACATAAAATTTCCTAATACATTTTAGCTAATAGAATCCCAAATTATATAGAGGATAATATATCATAATCGAGTGGGATTTATCCCAGGAATGCAAAATTGCTTTAATAGTTAAAAATCTATCAACAAAATTTACCATATTAACAGAACAACAATAACAACAACAAACATCTCTTCGATAGAGGTGAGAAAGACATCTGACAAAATCCAACATTCATTCATTCATGATAAAAACTCTCAACAAACTACGAGTAAAGTGAATGTCCTCAAACTGATCAGGGTACCTACAAAATAACCTAAAAGCAAGACCACAGGTAACTATGAAAAAGAATGAACACGTCCCCTCTAAGATTAAGAACAAGGCAAGAATGTCCACCCTCATCACTTCTAGTCAACACTGTTCTAGAGGCTGGAGCCAGTGCAATAAGGGAGAAGCAGGTAGGGAGGGAGGGAGGAGGGCGGAGGGAGTGGGGAGTAGCATCCAGATTGGAAAGGAAGAATTAAAGCTGCCTTTATTCACACATGATCACCTTTGCAGAAAATCCAACAGAATCCACAAAGAAGCAACTAGACTAATAAATGAGCTTAGAAGAGTTGAGAATTCAAGGTGAATTTACGAATATCCACTGGATTTCTATATACTAACAACGTATAATCAGAAATTAAATTTAAAAATACAAGCATAAAAAGTACAAGTACTTAGGGATAAATCTAACAAAAAAATGTGAAGGAGCAGTACGATGAAAACTATAAAACACTAGTGAGAAAAATTAAAGACGATTTAAATACATGGAGAAGTATACTACGATCGTGGATTAGAAGACTCAAAATTGTTCAGAATTCAATTCTCTCCCAAACTGATCTGGAGGTTAAATATTATTCAAAGTTCAAGCAGAGTTGTCTTTTTTTTTTTTCCAGAAATTAACAAAGTGATTGTAAAACTGAAATGTACATGCGAAGAACCTAGTCAAAACAATTTTGAAAAAGAAAAAATTGGAAGACTTACACTACGTGATTTCAAGACTCATTATAAGATTACGATAATGCAAAAAAATGGGATATTGGTGTAAGACATAGAAAGCAATGGAGAAGAGAGAGGACACATTCCTACACAGTCAACTGATTTTCCACAGAGGCGTAAAGGCATAGACACTGTTTTCAACAAATGTTGCTAGAATATTGAATATCCACATGAGAAACCATGAACTTCCACCCAACCTTTGTACTATACACAAAAATTAACATGAAATGATCCGCAGACTAGTATAAAGTCTAAAACTATACAGCTTCTGGGAGTAAACCGGAGCAAATCTTTGTGGCCTTAGGTTAGGCAATATTTCCTAAAAGATGACACCAATAGCATGATTCAGAAGAGAAAAATACTAATAAAATGGACTTTATCGAAAATGTTTAAATCTGCTCTTCAAAAAAACTTTGATAGGAATGAAAATACACTCATATAAACTCGAAGTATTTGCAGGTCACATTTGTGATAAACGTCTCATATCCAAAATATATAAGGAACTCTCAAAACTCAGTAGTACAAAAACGATCCCATAAAAAAAAAAGGGCAAAAAAATAAATAAATAAACTGAACAGATACTTCAATAAAAAAAGGTAGAGAAAGCAAAAAACCTCATGAAAAAATGTTCAACATCATTAGTCATTAGGGAAATGCAAATTAAAACCACAGTGAAATGGCACACTACGTACATTTTAGAATGACTGAAATTAAAAAGATCGATCATACCAAACGTTGGCTAAGATGCAGAGCAACGGACTCTCACACGATGTTGGCGGGACTGTAAAATAGTGCGACCATCTGGAAAACTGGCAGTTTCTTTACAAGTTGAACACACACCAGCACACGACCCAGACACTCCAATCCTGGGGTTTATCCAGCGTCCTGGTCAGCTGGGGGTGCCGTAACAAAGCACCACAGACTAGGGGGCTTAAAGGACATTACTTTCTCAGTTCTGGAGGCTGGAAGTCTCAGACGGAGGTGCCGGGAGGGTTGGTTTCTGGTGAGAACTCTCCTCGATTTGAAGACAGTGCCTTCTTGCTGTGTCCCCACGTGGCCTGGTGTCTCTTCCTCTTCTTACAAGGACACCGGTCCTCACCCTTACAGTCTCATTTAACCTTAATTATCTCTTTAAAGCCCAGTCTCCAAACACAGTCACACTGGGGGCTGGGGCTTCGACACAGAATTGGGGGCAGGGGGAACACAATTCGGTCCAACACCCAGAGAAATGAGAGCGCGTGTCCACACAAAGGCTTGTCCACGAATGCTCATGGTCACCGGATTTGTAAAAACCAAAGACGAAACGGCCCGGTGTCCATCGGCAGGTACGTGGATAAGCTGTGACACACCCTTACGACAGAATATTACTTAGCAATATGAAGGAGTAAACTATTACTGATGTACACGATGACGTGGACCAGTCTCGAAGTAATTATGCTGGAAAAAAAGCCACACAAAAGAGAGCGTATACCATATGACCCTATTTACACAAAAACTCTAGAAAGTGAAAACTAATTTATAATGATGGGGAACGGATCAGTGGTCAGCTGAAGACAAGTGTCTCATGTTGGGGTAGGGGGAAGGGATTATGAAAGGGCCACAAAAACGTTTGAAAGTGATGGCTACGTTACTCGTGTTGATTGTGGTAAAGGTTTCATGGATATACACATATGTCAAAACTTCTGAAGCTGCACCCCTCAAATCTGTGCAGCTTATTGTATGTCAATTTAATTTCCATAAATGTATTTTTTAAAAAGGGCTGACAAGGAAAAAAAAAATGAAGGCAAAATAAAGACTTTTTTGATCAAAACTGAAAGAATTCACCAGCAGCAAACCTGTACTACGAGAAATGTTAAAGACAGTTCTTTGGACTGGAGGGTGACGACACCGGGTGCCATTAAAGACTGGTGAAGACCGATGCTCTCCCCACAAGATCAGGGACGAGAGAGACAAGGACGTTCGGTCTCGTTCCTTTTATTGAGCATCGCACTGGATGTGTTAGCCACTGCATTATAGCGAGAGAAAGAAATAAATGCGTACACATTGGGAAAGTAAAACTGTGTTATTCACAGATAACACGATCGTGTACAGGGACATTTCTAAGTCATCTGTGTGAAAGCTACTGGACTAAGAAGTGGATTTAGTAAGGTCACAGGATACGAGGCCAGTACAGTCACCCTTCAGTATCTGTGGGGATTGGTTCCAGGACCCCCCGAGGACACAGATGCTCAAGAGCCTTAGATCAGGGGACATGGAGCAATGCGCTCAGTCCACCCTCCGCATCCACAGACGCCCAACAGTGGGTCAAAAATACTGTTTTCCATCTGCAATTGGTTGAATCCGTAGATACAAAACCCGTGGATACAGAGGGCCGGCTATATTAGAAAGGAAATAGCATTTCTCTGTACTAGCAACAACCAACTGGAAAATGACATTGAAAATAAAATTTCATTCACAATAGTATCCAAAATCATGAATAAATTTAACACAATATGTGCAACATCTGAACACTGGAAACTACAAAACATTGCTGAGAGAAAATAAAAAAGGCCTAAATAAACAGAAAAAATATACTATGCTCATGGATGAGAAGATTCGATATCGTTGAGATGTCAGTTCTCCCAAAATTGATCTGTATACTGGACACAATCCTAATTAAAATACCAGTAGGTTCTTTTTTCTTTTTTTTTTTTTAGAAACTGACCAATGAAAACGGGAATATAAAGAACCTAGAATAACCAGAAAAACTTTGAAAAAGAAAAACACAGTTGGAAGGCTTGTACTATCCAATTTCGAGAATTATTATAAAGCTACAATAACCAAGAGAGTGTGGTATTGGTGAAAGAACAGATAAATCAATCAATGGAACAGAATTGAGAATACAGAAAGAGACCCACACAAATACGGCCAATTAATTTTCAAAGAAAGGTTCGAAAGCGCTTAGTGGAAAAAGGAATGCCTTTTCAACAAACGGTGCTGAAACTGAGGATTCCACATAAAAATAAACAAACTTCACCTCATTCCGTACGCAAAAATTAACTCAAAATGATCACAGACCTAAAAGTACAAGGGAGAACTATGAAACTTGTAAAAGAAAACATGGGAGAAAAATCTTTGCAACCTTAGAGTAGGCAAAGATTCCTAAGATAGAATACAAAAGGCCAGGGAATGGCAGAAAATAATCCCAGACTATATAAAGAACTCCCGCAACTTCCTCTTCCTCCTCCTCCTCCTCCTCCTCCTCCTCATCATCAACATCATCTTAAACAGGCAAAAGATTTGAATAGACCCTTCACAAAAGAAGAAACTCAGATGGTTTGTAAGGCCATGGAAAGATGCTCAACATCACTAGACATCAGGGAAACGCAATGAAAGCCACAGTCAGATCCTGCTGCACACTACAATGGCCAGGATCGGAAAGACTGATAATACCGAGGGCTGGTGAGACCGAGCACTGACGCCCTCCTATCCCGCTAATGGGAATGCGGCATGGTAAAACCACTTAAGCAAGAGCTTGGAAATTTATGACAAATTTAAACATTCGCGTACCATACCGCTTAGCAGTTAACTCCCGGTGTAGCTGGGAGAGATGAAGATATACATCCACACAAGGACTTGTTCATGAATATTCACAGCAGCTTCATTTACAAGTCAAAGACTGGAGCCAACCCAAAATGTCCATCAACAGGTAAATGGATAAACAAACTGTGACCACAAGGAGTGCCGGGACATACACCTACACAGGTGAACCCGGGAGACAGCACGCTGACTCGAAGACGTCGACACAAAAGCGTGCCCACTGCACAGTTCCGTGCACATCAAAGTCCAGAAACAGGCAAACTGTCCTTTAGCGACCGAGGGGACCAGGGGGTACCAAGGGACTGAAGAAGAGGAGGGGGTCGCAGCAAAGGGGCAGGAGGGCACTTCCCAGGGCTGGGAACGCTCCGGATCGTGACTGTGGCGGTGGCTCCGCGGACGCAGACATCTGTCAAAACAAGGGAACAGTGCACTCTGAAGGGGCGCCCAACTGTACGTGAGTCACACCTCAGCAGAGCGGGTATTAAAAGAGACTCGGGAGCCCATTAAAGAGGCTTGCTCACCGAATGGAGGGCGAACCGAACACTGACTGGATCAGTGACAACAGCCACGCCTGACTGAGACCCATCGAATGCCATATAGATCATGACTTCCTAAGGATACTCAAAAAAGAAAAAGAAAGAAAAACGAATTAGTTACCTTTGGAGAATGCCAGAGAAACGACTCTCTATTCTGAAAACTTGTAAATAAAGGAGAACATTCAAGCCTCCTCCCGCCTTTCCTAACCTCCGGGTATGGAAGTAAAAGCTAAGCTTTTGTTAAAGAACAGAGCACTGTCCCGCAACCTGTAATGGCTTCACGGATCTGGGCAATGGTCATTAGTAACCACCACCACCATTCGGTGACAAGCAGGTGGGGACCTTAGAACGGAGGCTCCGGGCTGACAGCACCCGAACGCCTGGCCAATCGCAGCATCACTAGGAGCGGTTCCACCAGGCATCAGGCACCTCCTCCCACAAGTGTGCACCTCCGCCTATGCACTGTTCCTGCCGAGAAACTGAGTCTGGATCCGATCGGATATTCTTGAAACAGAGAAAAAAGAAATCCTTGAGTCTTATCAAGTCTCTACCTAGATCCCTGGTACTCAAGGAAAACGAAAAAGCAAAAGGAAAAGGAAAAGAAAAAGCACCGGAACGGCAGCCTCGGCGTTACCTGGGAGCTCATTAGAACGGCACCTGCGGCGGCCTCGCTCCAGACCCGGAGTCAGAATTAGAGTAACGAGCCCCCCAGGTGATGCGCATGCGCATCACAGCGCAAGCAGCGAGGCCGGGCCCTCACTCCCGGTTTATAAGACAGGCAGGGAACAGAGGAATGCGTTAAATGACACCACAGGGGATGCAATCAGGAACATGAAGGAGAAACAATCAATTTACTCACCAATAAATAACTTACAAGAAAAACGAAGGAGACGAAACTACAGGTTAAACAAGACTTCAGAGACTTGTCAACCAAATAAATGTTTGGGTCCCGATTCGAACAGGGCAACTGTTTGAGAGATTACAAGGTAATCAGGGAGAGTTAGATACGGACTGGATATCGACGGTGTGAAGGAGTTACACTGAACTGTTAGAAGGGACAAGGGTATTAGAATAACTTGAAGTCCTTATCTTTTAAAAAATCAAAAGTCTGTACAAATGAAATAATAGCACGTGTCTGGGACTCGTTTCAAAATCCAGCGTTGGGGGCAGGAACGGTAGGCACTGCGGGGGGAAACGGGCAGGTTTACAGGCGAGAAGCTTGGCCCTGAGTCCGTAACTGCTGAAACTGGGCGCTGCTTGCGCGGAGGTTCATCAGACAGCCTCTCTACTTTGGTATATATTTACATTTTTCAATTACAAAAAGTCTCTTTAAAGTGTTCTGTGGGAGGACCGAGCTCCGCAAATGTTCATTCTTGTCGTCGTCGTCCGGCCTGAAATCACGAGCAGAGTGGGGACCGGCGGAAATCGAGCAGCGGGAACGGGGCAGACGTAACTGAAGCAGAATTGCAGCTCCGGCGACATGCATCTGGCCCGTTTTGTCCAGTAACCACTCCCACCCTCCCCACGGGGCTCCGGTGGCCTTTAGAGGCTGAGGCCAGTTGCCAGGCTGGAGTCACGGTTGTGTTGTGTAAATGAGACTCTGGAGCTCAGTAATTCTCCTCCCTAGGTGCCAGTGGTTTCTATAGAAACCACCAGAGAATGATATTTCTGAGAGCACAAAGCATCTCCACTGGCCTCCACCGGCTTTGTTCACACTTACCCATCAGCATCTGAGATCCAGCCTATCAAAGTGGGCCTCGTGGCTCACTTTTTAAAATAGGTACAGCTCATTATAAAGCACCTGCTCTCAAACGTTTCCAAGGAAACAAGCCCCAAGACGCCCCTCTCTAAATTCATTAGCATTTAACACTCCTTAATGAGGCTTAAGGATGGCTGCTTTAATAGCCCTGTGCTGGGGGAGGACACCTTTCCCTTTTGCATGAGGTGTAACTGACGAGCGGGCTCAGGCTCCCAGGACCGGCCTAGGGTCCTTAGAGCCAGCATCTTGGAAGCCCTGCACCTCCGGAACGGCCTGGGGGTCGTGCCCGAGGCGGAGCAGAAGCAGAATACGCCCCAAGAACGGCCTTCCGGAATGTGAGCTCCACAATACGGCCCAAAGGCTGGCTGGGGGGCAGGGGGCAGGGGGCGTGGAGGGGACAGCTGGGGAGAAGTATCCAAAGTGTCTCACTCTCCAGGAGCCCCCAGGGAACCCAGGAGACCCTCTCCCACCTCCACCAACCACCCCTGGACGGGTCCTGACTTGTTGCCATCCTGTCTCTGGGAATCTCTGCAGACAGCTCCTGGGCGCCTGGGGCTAGGTTCCACGTGGCATCTCTCAAGGTCCCACTCCCCACATTCTGAGCATCCGTACTTAGTAGGCAGAAATGAATTCATCTCTGTCTTTTAAAAATTAATCAGGGACACGGAAGTTGTATATCAAGTCTCCGATGAGCCCGAGAGGACACGTGTTATCACCCTGGGTTAGAGGATCAGGCAGTCTTGGACGTGTTATCGCACTGGGTTAGAGCACCTTCAGCCAAAGGCAGACACTTGACATTTGGGTCAGGTGCGCTACCTCCTGCGGGGAGGTTTGAGCTCAGCACGGCTTTTAGCAAGACCAGAGACAGCTCACGATTTCATGACTGCCAATTATCACGAGCTCGGGGAGGGCACGACCCTGTGATCACCATCGGAGAATGTCAAGAGGGCAGGTAGCATTAACTGAACACCTACTATGTGCCATACACCTTGCCTGATGCTTCGCATGTGACCTCACTTCATCCTCACGACCTTGGGGCATCAGGATCACCAGCCCTACTGACCGGAGGAGGACACTGGGACTCAGCGCGGTGGGGTGGCCTGCCCAGGATCACGCAGCTGGCTGGAGGCAGAGCCAGCGTGACACCCAGTCCACAGCCAGCCCTGGAGCCGGGCCCCGCCCTCCCACACACCGCAGGCTGCCCGGCCGAAGGCAGAGAGTAGCTGCTCAATTAGTGCTTGCTGAATCCGAAACGAATCTGAACAACCCACAGAGAAGCCGTCACATTGGAAACTGTGAAATTTTAAATTACAGATACAGAACGCGAGGGGAAGGAAGAAAAGCAGAAACAGTCAATTACACGTGTATCTACGTTGACCCTCTCAAGTGAAAAATTGGTTTTCCTCGCTCTACAACAGAGCTACAAATAAAATTGGGCTCCAACAGTGCGGCTGCCCCCCAAGGCAGCCTGGCTCGGCGGTCCCGGCCCCCGTGCTGCGCAGGGCACTCCGGCACCTTGTCGTAGGACCTCGGCCCTCAAGAAGCAACAGGGGGCGATGCAAAGAGGCTCAGGCCACTCTGGTGGGTGTGGGGCTCACCTGCCTAGGCCCCAGGGCCCCCAAACGCCAGGCCCTGCCCAGTAACTCTAGGGGTCCATCTCTGACGAGGCACAGCATCCCCTAAAGGCCACTTGTAGCACCCTGGCCTAGGGCTCGACCCCGAGGAATGCCCCGTACCCGGCACGCCTCCATCTGACCATCCCGGCGCCCAAAGCCGGGCAGATCTCACCCGCCTCAAACCCCTGGAAGGAGTAAAAGAGATGAGCCGGCCTGTCTCCCAGGCCGCCAGCCCCTGAGCAGAAGAGGCGGGGTGGGATGGGGCCTCCTCCAGGGCCCAGCAGGGAAAGTGGGGGGGCCCCCCCACCCCCAGGCCCAGGCCCCTCTGTGTCCACACTCCCATGAGCACCCGAGACCAGTGGGGCTCGACTCCGGTGATTACCACACCTGGTGAACGCAGAGCAGGTGCGGGGTGGGGGAGGCAGGGGGCTGTGGCATCTGCGGGGTCCCAGGGACCCTCTGGGTGGGGCCAGCAGGCCACAGCCCCGGTGGGCAGCGCCAGGAAGAGGGTGAGAGCACTGGCCCAGGGTCAGAGCACAGCTCTGGCCGCTGGGGACTCTGAGCAGACCGCTCCTCATCCTCGGCTCTCGCCTGGGGACAGGCGCCCCTGCTGCCTGCCTTGTATGGTGACAGGGCCACACTCTGCTTCATTATTACTGTTGAAGTCCCAATGGCGTGCAAACCCAATGGATGTTAGGGGACATGGATGAGGTAGCCCCACACAGACAGAGCTCTGCTGGGCCTTGGGGCCCCGGGGACCTCCCTGAGAGGAGGAGGCACCTTTTCTGAGAAGCCCCTCCTGGTCCTACCCTCTACCACCCCCGCCTCGGGTGGGGACCACATTTCCCAATGCTTGGACTCTACTGACAGTTTAGGCCCCTCCCCCGGAACCTCAAGGACATCTCTGTAACCCTACCAACCGTCCATTTTCAATCCTACGCCCCACATAACCCCAACTCCTGATTTCTATGCCCATCAGGCATGCGACACATGCCGGGTGCCCGGCTGAGGATCGAAGAGCCAGGCTGGGCTGACGGGCTGAGGGGGGAGGTGAACCTGGCACAGGTGACTCTGCGCCGAGACCCAGGTGGGCCCCGGGGGCGGGTCTCCCGGCTTGGAAGGGGCCCCGCCCCAGCCCCACCTCCGTCCGCCTGGAGGAGGCGGCCCCCTCTCCAGCCCCACGCTGCTCGCTCGCGCTGCTCTCTCCAGGTCGGCCCGCAGGAGGTGCGCACGCGTGAGCCTCACCCCTGCTGCCCCCGAGCCAACCGCGCCCCGCGCTCCTCCTGCGTGAGCCGCTGCCCCCAGGGAAGGAGGCGGGCAGGGGCAGCCGGACCTAACACCCCGCGCACGCTTCGATCCATTCTGCATCGAGGGGTTTACGCAGAGACGTGTGCCCCAGTGTTGTAATAAGGGGGCACCAGACACGTGATGAGCACCCGATAATAGAGAACTGGTTAAATACGTGGTAGTACGTCGGGTAATGATTAAACATCACATCACCCAAAACTGTTGAACAATACGGGAAACGCTAATGCTATCACATTACATTGGGGAAAAATTATATAAAAATATAATTATATAAAAATTTATATATAAAATTGTATAAAAATTATATTAAAAGTCTATGCATAAAAACTGGAAGGCAGGATGCCAACCGACGGGGGTAGTTACGGCTGGGGGACCGAGGGGTGAACGTCCTCCGCTTCTGCTTCCCCTCCAAAGGGTCTTCAGACAGCACGATCACTTCTGTAATCAGAACAAGCTCCCCACTGCCCTCGGCACAGCGCCCTGGTCTCCCACGCCCTTCAGGCCCGCCCCCGAGTCCAGCAGAGACCCAGCCTCCCACGGGCGCACGGCCAGCTCCGCGGCTGGGGCAACCCGTCCTCTGCCCGCCCCCAACCCCGACCGCTCTCCCCGCGAGGCCTCCGGCTGCTCCCCTGCAAACTCCTCTTCCTCCATCTCCCTTGGCAAGTGATTTAGCTACGTTTTTCAAGAGTAACAGCCACTCACGGCAGACAAGTCTGGAAAGGTGTGAGATCCTTCGGTGCCATCCCGCCCCAGTCCTGTGAGGTAGTGGCTACAGGGAGGGTGGCTCCCGGGCAGGCTCAGGGCCCCCAGGGGAGAGGGTGAGGGGCAGATCTGGGGGGAGGCTAGAGAGGGAGTGAATGTCATCAGGCTGACAGGCAGACAGAAGGGGAAGGGACAGGGCCACTGCTGGCCCATGTGGTACCCTGGCTCGTTTTAGAAGGACACTCCTTCGGGTGGCTCCCACCCCATGCCAAGGGCATGGCCTGACTGACTAGCAGAGCACAGGCTCGATTTCAGCACCCAGCCTCCCGTCGGCCAAGTGCCTGTGTGCAGTGGACACCCTGCACGGCCTCACGTGCAGGCCCAGAGAAGCAAGCCCTGGGCACTGCGGTGCTGAAGGGGCGCGATCCTAACTCTGCCACCGGCCTCCGGCTTGGTCAGAAACAGGTGCTTCCTGTAGTTTCTTTATCCTGCAAACTCGGAAGAGGCCCTACGCCTCTGCAGGTGCGTGGCGAATGTCCAATGGATAAGGGAACGGGGCGAGCCAGGTAACCAGGCCTCAAAAATGTTTACGATAATTAAAATCCGAGAAACCTGCTCTGTGTGAGAAGAGCTCGCGGAGGGCGAGGAGAGACGTCCGCCCCTCCTGTCCTGACTACGGCGTCACGAGGGGCACTGCCGGACCGCAGGGACATCCCTCGCCTTCCTCACGTGCGTTCCGGACCCGCTGCCACGCCAGGCAGCCTTCTCTCAGGTAGTTCGGGACACAAACCAGCCACGTGCTTCGATCGGCACAGCCGCCAGCGCCACCGATAACTGGGGATCCATTTGCTGGGGCACGAATCCGGACACATCCCCAGAGCCAGGAAACCTCTGCGGAGCTACGCTGCAAGTCCACGGCGGCTGACACGATCGTTTATGCAGCACCGACGACTCACACCAGGTCTGGGAGTGCCAGGTTGGACCAGACCATCATGTCCCCAGCCGCCACAGAGCGCTCACGGCGGGGGAGGCGGGGATGACATGTGCCAGGCAGCTAAAACCAAGACTGAGGGAGAAAAGGGGACAGACACCCCATCCAGTGGGACTCGGAAAGAAGCTCCCGGAGAGGAGACATCAGTGGAGGACAGGGGGCATCTGGCCAGGAGAAGAGGGGACATTCAAAGCCAAGAAAAAAATATGCTCAAAGTCTGCCTGAGCCCACTCCAGCCTCTCTCCCCCAACGGCAACTAAAACTGGACCAAACAGAAAGCGGTTCCCGAGAACGCCGAAAGCAGACAGAAGTGGACCGACTGGGGAGAGGTCAGAACTCGGAGAGGCGACTGGCAGAGGTGCACCACTATTTTCTTTCCTTTTTCTGTTTTTTTCTTATTTTCTCTAACAGTGTTGACTGGAGAGCGGCTACCCCACCCCCCACCCCCTCGTGGAGCTGTGGTGGAAGCTTCAAAATACATAAAGCAAAAAAATGATAGAACTGAACAGAGAAATTCACAAATCTACAATTACAGAGACGTCGACACTCCCTTGTCGATAATCGAAAGAAGAGGTGGACGAAAATGAGCGAGGATACAGAAGAACAAACTGGACAACATGACCAACTAACCGGGCCAAACTGCCATCTTACGGAACACTCCAGCCAACGGCAGCAAAATATACAGTCTTCCCAAGAGCGTGTGGAACATTCAACAACATGGACCATACTCTGGGCCATAAAAGTAACCCTAATAAATTTTAAATGATTGAAATCATATGGTTTTCTCATCATAACAGAATTCAACCAGAAATAACACAGAGATATCTGGAAAATCCCTACATATTTAGAAACTAAACAATATACTTCTAAATAATCCATGGATCAAAGAAGAAGTAAAAATAAAATTAGAAAATATTTCTGAATTGAATGAAAATTTAAATACAGTATATCAAATTTGTGGGATGAGAGCTTAGAGTAAAGTGCATTGAATTAACATGCTCACAGTAAAGAGATTTCAAATCGGTGACCTAACTCACCACCTTAAGAACTTAAAAAAAAAAAGTGAATTAAACTCAAAGCAAGCAGAAGAAAATAAAAATAAGAGCAGAAATTAATGAAGTGGAAAACAGAAAAACAATGGAGAAGACGCAATGTTTCACTGAAATGATTGATAAGATTGATAAATCTCTAGCCGCACTAAGGAAAAAAAAAGAAGACATAAATTTTATTATCAGGAATGAAGTCGGAGAACCTAAAAATATCGAAAGGACAATAAAGGTATATTATGAACAAGTATATCTATGTATATTCGATAACTTAGATGAAATAAACCAATTCTGTAAGGGACACAGATTCCCAAAGCTCATTCGTGAAGAACTAGCCAGTGTGAAGGGTCCTAAGTGGACCTTACGGAGACCACTTCAAACCCGCTTCAAACCATGGACGTACCACTTCACGCCCCCTGCGATGGAATTAACAAAAAGACAGGTAAAATGTGGTGAGGTCACGAAGAAACTAGAACCCTCGCAAACGGCTGGAGGGCAGGTGAAATGGTGCGGCCACAGTCTGGACGTTTCTCAACAGGTAGATCTCACTCCGAGTTACCGGATGGCTCAGCAATTTCACCCCAGGCAGAGCCTGAGAAAGATCAAAAGATCCGTCCACACAAAACTTGTATGCGAATGTTCACAGCACCATGATCCATAACAGCCAAAAAGAAATCGAAACAACACAAACGTCCACCAACTAGTGAATAGAGAAAATGCGATACGTCCATACAATGGAATATTATTCAGGTATAAAAAGGGATGAAGTACTGACACATGCTGCGACGTGGAGGGACCTTGAAAATATTATGCCAATCGCAAAACACCACATACTGTATGATTTCAGTTAGATAAAATGTCCAGAAGAGGCAAATCTACAGAGACAGGAAGATTAGTAGTTGCCAGGGGCTGCTGCGGGGAGCAGAGCTCTAAAGGGCACAAGGTTTCTCTTCCAGGTGATGAAAATGTTCGAAATTGACCGTGATGTTGGTTGAACCGCCCTAAATACACTAAAAACTAATGAATGGTATACATGAAATGAGTGTGTTGTATGGTGCGTGCATTACATCACAATAAAGCTATCATCTTCAAAATTTGAGTATTTAAAGTATTTTAGGATAAAAATAACTAGGGCATTAAATCCATGATTTTTTAATGTTACCAGTTACAGCAAACTAAGATAGGTTTTCAGGTAAAAATGTCAATCAATTTCAATAAAAATGCTAAATTTTTAAAAATCTTAAGGAATGGTGTTTAGTGTAACAGCTTATTTTTGTGGCAAAAAGTATCATAACAAACTCAAATTAGCATTACATATTGTGTTTATGTAATCACCGTGTAATGATTACATGTAATCGTTACAGGTCTAGAGTCTGCTTTATATTTCTGATACACCCTACTGCATTTTTAAGAGCAGACGTTACCAAATGGGGTGTTAGCGAAAGTCCTGGACGTTGCCCCCTGAGTGCCTGGGTCTCCCATTGTCACACGGAGCTCCAGCTGGCAGCTCACATACCCGGTTTTAAACAGGAGTCTGCTTGCCAGCCCCCAAAACCCTGCAGAGTGAGGCTGAAGAGGGGGCTGGGCTGGGCTGGGCATCAGTGGATTCCAGGGAGCAACCCCCAGCTCTGCCCCAAACTCTGGCGGCCCAGGAGACACATGCGGACTCCACAGCCACCTGCGGAGGCAGCTGTGAGGCTGACGGATCTGTCACACATCAGACGTGCGTTCTCAACGAGGCTTAGGCAGTCCTCTGACAGATGGGCTCCGAGGGGCCAAGGCTGCCTCACTGGGTTTGGTCACCCCATGCCCTGCGACAGTGCCTGGTGTCCGGTGGTGGCTCAGAAAACGCTTGTGGCATCAATAAACACCATGTGTCCTCTTCCTGCAGTAGGGAGAGGGAGCATGTAGACGACTCCGGCTCAGGCCCGGGCCCCACGTGGCTGCACTGCCACACAAGAGCTGGACCTTCCAGAACTGGTCTCCTCGCCTGCACCACCGCGGGGCAGAAAGGCTGCCTCGCAGAGGCGCTGGGATTATGACTTCAGGCCTGAGGCTGCAGGGGCCCCCAGTGTCCCATTGACAGCTGGGTCCCTGACACCAGGCACTGGGCTGCTCACGGAGGGCTGAACAAACATCTGAACCCAAGGGCTGCCCGGTGCAGGCCTCCCGGAGGACGAAACACACAGCACTCACTTGAAAACGCCTTACTTACACCCAAGACTGAAGCTCCATTCATGCTGTGAGGGCCTGCCAGGGCGTAGGGGTCAAGCCACCTGGGTCAAGGTCTTACCCCACCACCAAGCCGGTCGTGTACTGGTTGCCAGAATCTCTCTGAACCTCGGGCACCCTGCCAGCAGGATGGGGTGAGGGCAGCGTCTGACACAGTAGGGGGATCGCTGTGCAGTAGGTGAGCTACGAGGCACAGAAAGCCTAGTACGGAGCGCAGCAGGTGGCGAGCCCCCAGCACGTGCCACCTGGATCAGTACTGACCGGCAGCAGGGACCTGAGAGCAGCCGGCCCTAGCACCACTTGACAGTGAGAGCCCAGAAAGGACAAGGAGCCACGCGGAGTCGCACGGAGAGTGCCAGCCACTCCCCTGTCCGCACCAGGCTCTCTGGAGGCCCGCCACCCCCATCTCTCTGCCTCTGGTTAGTCTCCTGCTCTCATCTGCATAAAAAAGTTCGCTTTGAGGCAAAACTCAGAACTGCAGAAAGTACAAAGAGTCCAAATAAAAAGGCATTTTAATATAAAGCCGATGAAAGAGACAAATGGAAAGTAATCAAAACCTCATTAGGGCAAATAAGCAACCTGCCTACAATGCCATGAAAACTGATGGTGCCCAGAGCCGAGGAGCGAAGGCGCCGTGTCCCCAGACAGCCAGCGTCCTGGGAATGCAAATGTCAGGACGCACTCGCCCACAGGGGCGGGAACCCTGCGACGCCCCTCAGGAGTCTCACCTGGGCCCCCGGGCCAGGGCCCCAGGCTGCAGCACACAACTCTGAGGCGTGGAAAAACCCTAAAGCCTGGGCCGCCTCCAGACGGGGGCGGGGGCCAGGCCAGCATTCTCTACTGCCCCCCAGGTGCTTCTGACCCCTGCGCTAGGACCACCATCCCGGTCAGCCACCACGGCGGCGTTACCGGCTGTCACCCTTCCTGCTCAGGGAAGGACGCCCGCAGCAGGACTGCGAGACGACAGCTCAGGTGGTGCTTCAGCCGGTGAGTCCATTACCGGACACTTTAGAAATGGGTCTGGATCAGGGCTGAACCTGTCAGTCATTCCTGCGACCGACCCACCCCCTCGTGATAGGCGCTGGGGCTGTAGCAGCAAATGGGGCAGATTCCTGACCTCAGGGAGTTTACATCCTGCTGAGAAGCCACAGTGAGGAGCTGTGACAAGGGGCCAAGATGAGGATCCATGCAGCGGGGGAGTGGGGGGGAGCCGGCGTCCCCCACTATCACCCGCAGGTTAGGACACACACCTGTAGGGAGTCTGGGGTGCAGATCCAAAACGAAGGAAGGAAGGAAAGGAAAGAAGAAAGGATGTAGAACAAGCAGGAAATCGTGATCTGTGTCAAACCAACAGCAGATCAACGTGAGCTGGCCTGCCAGGGCCGATTTCATCCTGAGACTTCATCCCAGAGAGGATGGGGGCTGGTGTTTCAGAAAGCCAGCAGGGCCTGAGTGCATCTGCGACTCTTACGGGGAGCAAAGTGGAGCTGTGCATGGGAAGATGGCTGGCCAGCCACGCACAGAAGGGAGGGGACAGGGGCAGGGGACCAACTCCCCCCGCCCGGGGCCCCCTGCCTTGGATTTTCCGGAGCTGCTCCGGTTTCCAGCACTCACTGCTCAGCTGAGGGATGTTCGCTGAGCTTGGGGCTCCATAATTCAGACTTGCAAAAAGCGTGACTCACTAAAAATGCACGATGATTTTTGAGCCTCTGTAGGAGTTTTTCTACAAATTTGATTCATGATATAAGGAGGAAATTTTCTTTTATTTTCTATCCTAACTTGGCTCAGACTACATAGTCATCTTAAAGTGAACTTTAGAGTAACTACCTGGAGCACTCCCCACGGTGCTGGTGGGTCTTGGAGAGCTGGGCCCAGGTCCCACACGCCTGCAACTCTGCAGCTCCGTGCTGGGCACAGAGCCGGG
Organism: Pteropus medius; assembly: GCF_902729225.1. NCBI lineage: Eukaryota > Metazoa > Chordata > Mammalia > Chiroptera > Pteropodidae > Pteropus > Pteropus medius. The sequence goes on along the minus strand of NW_024349797.1, from coordinate 21,500,104 downwards.
CCCTGAGCAGCTGGAAACGAGCGTGGCCAGCAGCTCTGTTAGCTCCCAAACACGGGCGCATGCGGGAGCAGGCTTGGCCACGAACTGCACATCTCCCACGTCCTCTGCCTCTGCCCACACTGGAATGACCGGCTGCAGCTGAACTGCAGGCTTTATATCCCATTTGCCAGAGGCCACGCCCTCCACAGAGATCCCAGCGTGGCCACTGCCCCTGAGCTGAGGGCGGGTGAGTGTTCCTGCAGGGGTCCGTCACGAGGAGTAGGGGAGCTGGCCCCACAGGTCACTCGACATTGTCCCCTGAGCCCCTGCTCTGGTCTGGGCCCCGTGGAGATGCCGGGGCACAGGAACAACAGGACTCAGCCCCCCACACAGGCGGTTTAAATGAACACCTGCCAGATGAAGGGGCGCACAGTCACGTAAGAAGGTCGGGAGCTGTCACTGAGATAGGTCGTAGGTGGTGCTGAAGACCAAGGCCAGGGGTGCTCACAGGACAGAAGCACGGGTCCTCTATATCCTGAGGCCCTCAGGGCCCTGGCTTCTCACAGTGTGGCCCAGGGGCCATCTGCTGCTGCATCTCCTGGGACCATGGCAGAAATGCAGGGCTGGACGTTTGTGTCCCCCCCAAATCCATATACTGAAGCCCTAACCCCCCAATGGTGACTTGGTTAGGTGAGGTCATAGGGGCAGAGGCCCGATGATGGGACTGGTCCCTCGTAAGGGGATGAAGAGACCAGAGCGCTGTGTCCCCGCCATGTGAGGGCACAGTAAGAAGGTGGCTGTCTACAAGCCAGGGCAGGGAGCCCCCACCAGAACCCGGCTGTGCTGGCACCTTGATCTTGGACTTCTGGCCTCCAGAACTGTGTCTCTGTTTGCACCATGCCACCTGCAGTACTTAGTTATGGCAGCCCGAGCAGACTGAGACACCATCCCAACCCCAGACCTGCAGACAGCAAATCCACGTCCCATCAAGAGCCCGGGTGCCACACTAACGGGGAAGCCATGACTAAGAGAGGCCTTAGCCAAAGGGAGTGGGTGGTAGAGGGAAGATGTGAGCCCAGGTCCCCTATAGCTCAGGCCAGGGGCAGTGGAGGCCGGGAAGGGCTTCTGGAGAGATGGACCCCCCCAGCAACATGAAGGTCAGACCACGGACACCGCGGGCTCCAGTCCGCTCCCATGTTCAAGGAAGAAGAGTCAGAAAACTGTCAGCGGCACCGAGCCAGCTCCGAGTGAGCACGGTCGGCGGGCCGGGTGGCACGCATCCTGCTGGCCGGCGGGAACGAAGGCCGGCGCTCTGCAGTAATGAGCGAGGTGATGAGGCAGAGACCAGCCGGGGAAAGAGGCAAGGGAGCCATTTGCCGTAATGAATCGGGCTGGACCAGAGAAGTCCAGAACCTCAACACTCACCACGCGGCTAAGCTTAGGGGATCGTAAACCTGGAGGCCTGGGACGTGGCTCAGAAGGTCTGTGATGCAGCCACTCTTCAGCGGGCCTCCTGAAGCCGGCCCCTGCGGCCGGGCGGCACGGTGGGCTTGCGCCCGGCAGGCCTCCGCTCTGTTCTCGCGAGAAACCTATCCCTTCCCTTCAAACGCTGACTTGCTTTGACCCAACAAGCTGAGTTCTGGGACCCAAGCTTAAGGAAATAAACCCCCGATGTGGAAAACTCTAGATGCACAGAGGAATGAATAATAATAACCAGACCCGGACGGCTATGTGGAGGTCGTGACGAGTGAGGAACGCCCGAGACGCTGCCGACGGAGGAGCGGTTGTGCAGAAGAGGCATTCTCCGAGCACGTGGTGCCCACGAGGATGCCAAAACAGGGGGCGGCACACGGGCACCCACCTTCTCAGCCCCAACAAGAGAAGCAGTCCTGACCATCAACAGGTGGCAAATGTCACAGCCAGATGTATCCACAGCAGGGGCTGGCCAGGTCCTACATATTTTTGGCTCTGCAGGCCATGTGGTCTCTGTGGCAACTGCTCAGCTCTGCCACTGCAGACCGAAAGCAGCCGTGGAAAATACACTAATGAATGAGCATGACTGAGTTCCAATAAAACTTTATTTATAAAAACAGGCAGCAGGCCAGATTTAGCCCCAGGCTGCAGTTTGTTGACCCCGATCCATCCTCATGTCTGTTCATGATAAACAGCAGGACAGGGGGCGGTGAATATCCTAAATGTCCAACCCAGGGAAACTGCTAAATAAGCTAAGTCTCTTAGATCTGACACCTTCGCTCCACCACACTTATCAAGTGCCTGACGCGTCAGACACGTCTCTGAGTGTCGGCGAGAAGGCAAGGAGCAAGTCGGCCAGGCGCGCTGTGCCAACGGGGTATCTCAACAACCACGGGAGTTGGTGATAACAAGGAAAACCCTCACGATGCTCTGAGAAAAGCAAGTACAAAACTATGTTAAAAAAAAAAAACCGACTGTAAAAACCAAACAATGTTTTTTTTCAAAAACACACTCAGGGGAAAAGAGCAAGGGAAAGAAATATCAAAATGTGACTAGTGTTCACCTTCGGCTGGCTCCACGACCCCTTCTCTCTATTTCCCTCTCTTTTCTCCTTTTTTTGAATCATCACACACCACTTTTGCAACGAAACAGGCCTTCCTGGTGAGTTTAAAAGGGGACACTTGTCTTGATTTTAAGCTAAGGTCTGTGTCCCTCCTGCTTCCATCGGCCACTTCCAGCACTGGCCCCCAAGGCTTTTGGGAGGCTCAGGCCTGGATGGGGTTCGCTGCCCAGGGAGCGCTGGAGCGGTCAGCACCTGGGACAGAGCCCAGAGGACCGCGGGGGCGGGGAGCCTCTGCTTTTCCTCCCTCCTGGAGTCCAGATGAGATACTCAGGCAACACCTGTCAGAGCAAACAACGGAAGCAGGAAAGAGCTGGCCCCTGAGCGGCCGATGCAGAGGGAACTAGCCCTGTGACCTGGCAGCGGGGAGAGGCAGTCAGATCGTTGGTAAGAAGCGAAAACAAATACCGCACAGATCCCTTTACCCACATCATCAGCTTGGGGGAGACTCGCAAACATGCCAACACCAGTCACAGCAACATCTGCTCCTAACCGCTTCTCCTCCAGCATGTTCGGAGTGCGTCAGCTGGCGTCTGCCCCAAGAGAAAATCCGATATTTTTAACGCGCTCTTAAATCAGATGGCGTCCTTGGTGAGTACTTTTTTACGTGTTTGGTCTTTAAGGCCAAAAGCAGGACGTGCACCTTTAAGGGACACGGCCCTCAGCAGGGGCTGCAGGATCGAGAGGTCTCACGACGAAGAGCTCGCCACTCACACAGCACTTTCCAGTGTTCCTTTTCGGTTAGCATGTACTTATCTCCCCGATATAAGCTCTAGTGTTGTTTTTTAAATTCCACTGTGTCCACTTCTTCACTGGTAACTTTTCTCTCTTTTCCAAATATTTTTTAAGAAGAGTTTCCTTGTAAAAGAAGAATGTGTGATTAAAAAAAAAGAATACATCTCTCTCTCTGCTCTAACTCTCCCACTTGTAAAGTATTTTAAGCAAGTTAACTACGGATAAAATTCCCACTCTTTAAAAAAATGCTTCTGTTTTTAGGTTCTGCTCCAAACGCCAGCAGCCCCTTCCAACAGCCGGCGGGGAACGCACTCTGCCGCGGTGGCCGGTGGAGGGACACCTCAACTTCCCGACCTGGCCTCGGGGCGCTGTCTCACCCCCCTCCATCCTCTGCTCAGCGAGGGCCGCTTGGGGCCGTCCCTGTCCCGGGGGTGGGGTCGCCGGAGAAGAAGCCTTCGGTTAGAACCTGCTGGTGCTGCAGAGGCAGCAGGCTGGTGGCCTTTGGGGTGGACCACTGGGTCCCACGCGGAGGAGGGAACTCTCTGACCTTCCACACCTCCTTCTTTCAAAGTCAAGCTCAAGGCGAGTTTTATCGTGAGCTCCTCTGTAGGGCCTGAGTGGCTGAGTGCCTCCTTCAGACCAGCGCAGTGCTTTTCACGTCTTGAAAACGAGCCGTCCCGAGCTCATTGAGCCCCAGCTCAGGCTGTGGCTCTTCATTATCGCCCGCCCACGAGGCCTTGACACATGTGCCCCCGTTCGTAAACCTTGCACAGCTCCCCTCCGCCAGTCCAAACCGAGACACAGGGTGCCAACGGCCCTCTGCCTGGGCCCGTGCCACCGCGTGGAGCCCACGCCCAGCCCCGCCCCACCGCTCGCCGGTCCCTGCCCGCATTCCGTGTTCCCAGCTCCTGTGCTTGCCGGCTCAGCATGACTGCCTGCCTCCCTCAGTCACTCGCTCAGTCGACCGAGACTTGCTACGTGTCTGCTACATGCCAGGCACTGTTCTAGGAGCCAGACATCAGCAACGAACACGACAGACAAAAATCCTGGCCTGGAGGATCTTACGTTCAAGTGCAGGAAGACAGGCAAATAAACGAACGTGTGGGATCCACAGTGCGCCAGGTGATGATGAATGAATGCTGCGGGGGGGGAAGGCGGGCGGAGGCTGGCGTGGTGGGCGGGCAAGGCCTCACTGGAGGGCCGGCATGGGAGCAGAACCCTGCAGGGGACAGGAAGCATTCCAGGCAGCAGCCGCGGCGAGCGCAAAGGCCCCGGGGCAGGAATGTGCCGGTGTGTTCGGATGGGACGGAAGGGAGCGGGGGAAACGCACGTGGGCCCTGTGGGTCACTGAAGGGACACTGGCTTCGAGATCGGAGCCTGGAGGCCTCCGACCGGAGGAGGGACACACGCCGCGCACTGTGGCCTCCAGCTGCTGGGAACAAACTGTAAGGGGCGTGGGGGAAAGAGACGCCAGGTAGGAAGGCACCGCAGGGATCCGGGCAGGAGACGAGAGCGGCTTCCACCAGAGGCGCGACCGGATTCGCTGGCGGGTTAGACGGCGGCGGCGGGGGCAGCGGGACACACAGAGCAGAGGCAGAGATGACTGATGGCTTTGGCCTAGCATGAAGTGGCCACTTGTCGAGTCGGTGAGGGTGACGGGGACAGCAGGGCGTGGTGAGGCTGGGAGCGAAGGCCCCTTCTCTGTGGGACGGACGGCGACCAGGCTCTCGGCCCCAAAAGGAGCACGGTCTCCTCCTAGCAGCCTTCCTCAGGCCAAGCTAAAAGGACTTACCCCCCTGAGTGCTGGCCCCTCCTGCCCTCCCGCCCCCCATCACACACACACACGCCCCACTTCTCGGCACCAGTTACCCGTATCCACACACCGGTCCCCTGCGTGACCCGAGGCTGGTTCATCTTATATCACCTGGAAACACTCGTATACAGTAGGCACTCAGTAAATACTTTTAGTAACATGCTGTAGAGAACTGTGCCTGGGATGTTTTTCTAATTGTCTAACAACTCAAAAACGTTTTTCGAAACACCTACAAATGATGCTTGGCACTAACGAAACGTTAGGTGCTAATCACTCCATCTGAAGGGTGCTATCTGGAGACGCCGACCTGGCCCCGATCGATCCCGACCTGCCCCCGATCAATCGATCCCGACCTGCCCCCAATCGATCCCGACCGGCCTCCAATCGATCGAGGGCTCGCACGGCCAGGACCCGCCTGCGGAAAGGTGCGCGAGGACGCGGGCGAGGAGGTGGACTCACCTTGCCGGACCTCACATCCCAGGCTTTGATTTCCGAGCTGAAGCCGCCACACACAAAAAGGCTCGGGTCTTTCGGGTGAAATTTCAACGTCGTGACTCTAAAGCTGCTTTGACCGCTGAAGAGCTGCATCCCTACGACACAGAAAGAGAAGAGAGGGTTAGAAAACACTCGGACCGGAAAATAAATATCTGAAAACGAACACGCCACGTGGAAGGGCTGCATGGACCAACACAGCCCACCTGGGCCCGAGGTGGCCAGTGGAGGCTTTCCGGAAACACAGCGGCTCCACTCTGAGGCCACCCCCACCCTCGATTAGCTGACCCCACCCCCAGGATTAAACCTGATGGCTGGGTCCACGAATGCCAGCCTTTGTGTGCTCCGTGAACGTTACGTGGATCAGCTCGAGCCCCACGACCACTCCAAACCAGGTTTAAGTGAGAAACCGCCAGGCCCGGGCAGGCGAGGCGGCGTCTCCAAGGCTGCAGTTAACGCTGTACGTTCCTCACTGGGGAGTGTGGAGGTCAAAAGCCAGGTGCTCCAAAGTGACTCTTTCTAATCAGCGGTCTCACAATCACACCCTTAGAATAACCCACGAACGGTGTGCTGCAGAGCCTGGCAGGTGGGGGTGGCACGATGCTCTGGGTGACAAACGAGAGTGTGGCATCACGGCGGCCCAAGCCCCAGGATGCACAGGTGGTGTGGACCACCGGGGTCTCACAGGTTCTACAGGATGCAAGACCGTCCTCTCCGTATCTGTCATGAAACTGCTATCAGGCACTTCTGTGCGCTGCGCCCATCGTGCACACGGTGTGGACAATATCTGGTCTGCCACCGGGATCTTTTAGAGGTAAGCGACAGAGTGGGTCAGACTCAGAGCCCGGAGCCTGGTCTGTCGGCTGCAAAGCCAGCGCTCCTTCCCGTACACGGTGCGACCTCACATCCCAGAGCCCTGGACGTCGTCTCGTGTCCAGTTCAACCCACTGAGACTGCAGGAGGAGCCGGGCCGGCCACAGGAGCCGTTCTCACCGCCGAGAGTCTGAGTGCTGCCCTGCGTGTGTCCCCAGGGCCGGGCCACCAGGCCAAGTCCCCGCTCACACACCAAGCGTGGCACCTGCTGCACACCACGCCAACCAGCAGCACGAAGGGGCTTCCCGCAGCGATGCCGGCAGGGGCTCTCCCAGCTCACGAGGGACACCCTTCACCGCCTCTGGCCCCAGGAGGCTCCTCCACTGGACCAAGGCAGTGGGCAGTCAGGGACACGAGAAGCTGGTGGCCAAGAGGGAGGCCAATGCGACCCCAAGATCTGAAGCAGCACTTCCTCTTATGGGAACCCAGGAAGCACACTTCCTCATTCAATCCGGAAAGCACTTTCTGAAGGCTGCCCTGCTTTGCAGTCAGGACGCCCCGCACGCGCTTAGTTACGCCCTCTCCTAGCTCACCAGGTAAGGACCCGAACACCATCGACCAGAAGGTACCCTTGAGAGTTACAGCGGAGCCTTTATAAACCCAGTTTGCCTGGATCCGTGGTCTCCGAACGTGTGTGACAGCACAGCCCATCAATGAGAAACCCAAGCACACAGGGCCAACACACGGACGTTTGCTATTAGTTATACACCGTGCTATGTACCAACTTATTACAAACATTACGACAAATACCCAAAACAGAGTGTTTTAAAGGATAAGGAGAAAATAACTCATATTTAAAAGTATATCTTAATCTGCCATTTACTAAGAGTATCAACAAACCTCTCTGAAATCGAATTAAGTCAAATGTCGTAATATCGTTAATGAGAGCACGGGATTGGCTATGCTTCCATATTTTTCAAACATAGGGAACGTTTTATGATTCAGTGATTTGAAAGGAGCCCAGGTACAGCGTGAGTTTATTCACAGAAGTCCATCCAAGCCACAAAGTCCCTCCCAGAGACATGCGGACCCCTATGGAAGAGGTCCCCACCCCCGCTCCCGCCTCCCCCCGCCCCAGCCCATGCACCCAGCAGCAGGGGAGACATTCCCGGCTCACCCCCGTGCTGCTGCAAGGCCCGGTGTGAACGTGTAGCTAGTAAAGCCCACGCCCCCCACTGTCATGTAATGGCTCCCGCAGCCCATCATGGGGATCACGGCACGCTCATATTTTTAACGACGCCATTCCAAATCCACTGAAATTTCCATTTAAAGGATTTTAAAGTAGATTAGAAAAACACTGTTCCCAAGTTAAGGGTGCAGATATTAGAGCTTTTAATAGGTGGCACATTTATATCGTGTCTGGCAACAAAACGTACAGAACGATGGGAACAATTAAAAACAGCTGTTTTCAAAATGTTCTTTCCATAGAACGAATTTTTTGGAAAGCAGCTACTCTCCCTCTCCTTGTTAAAGCGTCACCATTACCTTAATGAATAGGTGCTGACTGTTTCTCTAGGATCTTCTAGGGACTTATGATTGGCAGTCGCCTGTCATTGGAGGAAATTTCGGAAACACTTGACTTTTTGCCCAACAAGCCCCTTAACTAATTTGCAACGAAATGCAGCGCACTGATATTCTCGCGGTCAGCCCCGGCCATCACGCCGCCGTGACATCACTTCATGTCACCCATGTGACATGGCCGCGTCACGCACTTCACCCTAAGGTGAAGAGACAGCACACAACCACCTGACTGTCCAGCCCACAGGCCGCAGTTGAGGCAGGTGAGGCTCTCTGCCAGGCAGCACGTGAAGAAGCCATTTAAAACTGGAATGGGAAACAGCCCTCTGTGGCGAGGTGACCCAGGCTCGTCTTGACACCCGTTCCCGAATCCTGAATCGACGCGGACAAAGACTGCGAAGAGCTTCACCAACGTGGAATGAGTTGTTCTCGCGGTCGTAAAATAACTTCTTAAATCATACCAACACCGTGGTTGTAATATTCTCTGATAAAAAATTCTAAAAAAGCACCAGAGCGATGAGACTCGTGGAGGTCTGGGCTCTATGTCCCTCCCATTGGATCAACAGAGAAGCAACCCGTTCAAGTACGCAAAGTACGCTTCCGGGGGAATCGATCTGACTGGAAGCCTGGTACCCGCAAGCTGACTCTTCTGTCAGGGACCCAAGCGTTTCCTCGCCTTTAAGCTACAGTGGGGGTCAGAACCCAGCCACGGTCTACGGCCATGCCACCCTGAACATGCCCGATTCCGTCTGATCTCGGAAGCTAAGCAGGGGTAGCCTGGTTAGTACTTGGATGGGAGACCACCTAGGAAGACCAG
>NW_024349797.1:21478196-21491258 GCF_902729225.1 Pteropus medius | reverse complement strand
CGAATCCCGAATCGACGCGGACAAAGACTGGGAAGAGCTTCACCGACGTGGAATGAGTTGTTCTCGCGGTCGTAAAATAACTTCTTAAATCATACCAACACCGTGGTTGTAATATTCTCTGATAAAAAATTCTAAAAAAGCACCAGAGCGATGAGACTCGTGGAGGTCTGGGCTCTATGTCCCTCCCATTGGATCAACAGAGAAGCAACGTTCCAAGGGGAGGGGAAGAGATTTCCCCTTTGCTGCTTGCACTGCTTGCCTTGCTGTAAAAAAAAAAAAAAAAAAAAAAAAAAAAAAAAAAAAAAAAAAAAAAAAAAAAAAAAAAAAAAAAAAAAAAAACTTGCTTGCTGCTAGCACTGCACACCATGCACTGCAGCATAGCATACATGCAGCACAACAGCAGCACGCTTTTTCCAAAAAAACGCCATATACTGCTTTGCTGCGCTGCTGCTAAAAGGCACTGCACATGAAGTCGCCGGAGGAATCGATCTAACTGATATTTTCTATAATAGCTCTTATCAAGGACAAGCGTTCATAGCCTTTAAGCTAGTGAGGTCAGAACCAACCAAGTCAGAATATGCCTCCCCTGAACATGCCAGTTCAGATCCTGAATCTGACCCTCCTGGGGTGCTCCTAGTTAAAATCCTGGAATCAGGAGATCTGGAGAAGACCAGGTCTCTTTCTATAAATGAGGAGGAGGAGGCGGGAGGAAGGAGGAAGGAAGGAAGGAAAAAGGAAAAGGAAGGAAGGAAAAAGGAAGGAAAGGGAAAAGGAAGGGAAGGAAGGAAGAAGGAAGGAAGGAAGGAAGGAAGGAAGGAAGGAAGGAAGGGACTCAGCCGTGATGTGCCCAGTTAGCGAGTCCCCATCCGTCCCCAGGGAGGGCGGGGCAGAGGGCTGCCCCCCACATGGTGGGTGTGTATTCCCCACGTCAGCGTGCAGCACAGGCCTCGGGATGCTTGCTCCAGTCAAGGGGCTGGGGGACCGCCCCGGGGGCCGAGGGTGGGCCCTCGTCAGGCCCCCTGGATGGAAAAGCAGAGCACAGACTGGCTGCAGTCTCGCGGGCCCGGGGGGCCCCGGGGGCCAGGCCTTTCCCATGGAGCTGACAGCGCCTACTGTGACTCCTTGCTCATTTGGAATTCGCTGCCAATCCTTACGTCCAACAGGAAAAACAAACTATCTGCCTGGAGAAAATTTTCTCCCTGTTTCTTGGACCATAGCATTTAACATATGCTTATTTCAGAAATGATAGTCAATTTGCCACGGTTTTCAAAAAGTGCAGCAATAGTCTTGCCAACAATGGGGAAAGAAGATGAGAGGAAAAGTGGAAATCGAGTTGCTAAAAGATGATGATTGAACTTTTTATGGTAAAAAACATATATATGTTTCTGAATATGTTGTTCTTCCTCAACCCCCTAAGGAGATTGAGAGAATCTATATCATCTAAGAACTAAAATTTTCCAGTTGGAAGACACGCTAGCGTTGATATCTTTCTCCTGCTTTTACTTATGACAACTAGGCCTTTACTATGTCTCTTTGTTAAAAGGGTCCCAAGCCACGAGACGTTAGACTGTTTTCATAAGCATCCAGATCCCCGGTGGGGACACCAAGGGGGAAACTCTGGGTGAGACACGGCTCAGCGACCAGGAGCTCAGCCGCTCCCGTCTGCCTGTTCCCAGCAGCAGGCCGCGTGGTCAGCAGAGGGGCTGAGCATCACACCGACCCGGGTGCCACCTCGGCTCTGTCACTCCTGGAGGGGCCTTAGGCAGGTCCCTGCACTGCCGTGTCACGGGCCATCGTGAACGCAAGGTGACGGGAGGGCCGCGTGCAGCGGGCGCATAAAGCATCCGTGGTGCACAGCCAACAACGAGAGAGAAGCTATTACAGTCTGAGAAAACGAAACCCAAAGCGATGACTTCGTCCCGGGTTACACTGAGCTAAAGCCAGGGGACACGCGCCTGGACGGCGGGAACCTGCAGAGATTAACGACTTCGGGTTTTTGTCGCGAGGCCGTGGAACGCAACGCCACGGGCTGGTCTCTCCGTTTTGTTACAGAGCTGTGGACAAAGGCTGGCAAACAGTGACCAGAAACGACCTCGAGCATGAACGTTAGACACACGGCAGGCGAGGGTCCTTTCTCGTCACATTTATCCCTACTCTACCTTTTCACCAATCAGGTAGCTTGCGTATCACACCCTCTCCTGGAGACGCTATTTGAAGCACCATGGTTAGTTGCTATGTCACCTTTAACCTTGAGACTACCTCGTTTGTTTACGTGTTTTAGAAAATTCTATTATGCACTGTATGCTTATAGAAAATTGAGTGTTAAAAATATTTAATCCATTAATACTGACTGTATTGATCCTGTTATAATGAACTCAACCAGTATAAGCACTGTTCGGATCCTCTTGGAGTTAGAAAAAATCACTCCTTTTCCTTCTTGAATCAATAATGGCACAAAGAAACCGTACACCATCATTAAAACAAAAGCCTACGTAACACGGACCGCAGAAAGGTGACCCGTGCTCTAGATGCTGTTATCACCACTGGAGCCTCCGCCGCCGTGGCGACGCTGGCCGGGCAGCTCCTCGGAGTTGTCCCTCCTGTCTCCAGAGGCGACTGCCCTCGTGCGGCTCTGCCTGGCCGCCGTACCGCCTACCCCGGGGGCCTGCCAACCCGCGGGGCTCCGGCTGTCCCCCTCGGCGTGTCCGGCCCCAGCCCAGTTCCGGTGAAGTCCACACACGGTCCCCAAGAGAGAGGAGGGAAGTGCCCGCCTTCCAGTCGCCGCCGGGCCTGCCTGGGGCTCCCTCGTGTCCCGCCAGGCCCTACGTGGTGCGTGTCAGTACCCACTTCTCAGCAGGGGAATGGCGGCCCCGCGAGGTGAGGGTCTGCCCGCCCCCAGCGCCAGCTCGCTGCACCCCGCCTCGCCGCCCGCGAGCCGTTCGTGACCTTCCCTTCTCGTCGGTGCTGTGGCACATGGCGAAGACGCTGACGAGGGAAAGCTGCTGCTGTCGGCTTGCGGTGATTGAGCTTGCGTTCCCGGCCAGGCGGCACATGACTCATTTCGCTAAAATCAATATCGTTACACTCATCCTCTGGGAAGTATTCAGCCAGCTGTAAATTTAACCACCCTGACTCAAAGCTAACGAGGAAAGGAGCTCACCAACTTTCACGTCGACCTCCCCGCATCGGAAGCAGGGCCGTGCTGGCATGCGGGGTGGCGCCCTGAAGGACTAGGGTGACTCAGATGTGCCTGCGCCTGCATGTCCCCTAGGGATGGGGGGTGTCAGCCAGCAGCCCCCTCTGTGTAGAATCGGGACGATGAAACCCACCTGAAGGGGCTGTGAGAAGTAGAGATCCTGGAGCGGGGACGACACGGTCCCCACAAACGACGGTCCCGCCAACGGGAGCCGCGGCGGCAGGAATAGGAGCGGAGGCTGCACTGACCCCTTCACGTCAAGATCACGAACTGCCGCTGCTGTCAAGGATCTGGACGAGGCTGAATTACCCCGAGTGCTTTTAAAGAAACAACTTTTCAACTTGCAGACAAGGTGTGTCGCCAAGGTTTACCCCGAGTTTTCCTGAGACCCGGAACCCAGCCCTGGGACAGCAAACACGCTGTGACCGCGTCCGGACTCCAGGCTGTCTCACCCGCTTACCTGAAGGGCGCCAAACTGCAGTGCCATCGCGACTAAACACACGCAGGTAGGACATCGCCACGGTGCGACCACGGCAGAGGATGAAATGGTGCCCAGACTAAAAGCCCCCGTGTTCCTCCAGGGGGCTGGCGGGAGCTTAGCTAGGAGTCGGTGGTGAGACACACGTGCAGACACGCGGAAGCCTCTGGCACGCTCCGGGGGTGAGACGCGGGCAGGGAGGGTGGCTCGCTGAAGTTTAGGGACGTCTGGCTTCATAGCCATAACTCGGGTCGGCGTCTCATCCCAAAGCTGTATGGGGAGGGGAGGAAAGGAGGCTGGGACTGGACAGAAAGACCTCCAAGGGAAAGAGGAAGTGTGTGTCCGGGCCGAGGAGGCTGCGGCCCAGGAGAACAGACACGGTCCTAAGAGGCCGGGAGAGGCCGGTGAGGGAGCCATGGGGCCGGAGATGACAGGGGACGCAGGAGCCGGTGGGGTCCCACCCGCCTCAGTGCGGGAGGACGGCCAGGCGGGCAGCTGCTCACTGGGCGAGGAGGCACTGGAGGGGCGGCAGCTCAGACCTCGCTGGGCTACGAGACCCTCGGGGCCTCCGTGTCTGGATGCAGTGGCGAAACCCCTAGGACCGAAGGAGCGAGCACACGCACCTCGCTGTGCCATCCGGAGCTCGGCGCATGTGCAGCCACGAGAGGCCCGTGTCACAGCCGGCACTTGGTATGTCCTTGCCTCCAGGTCTCCAGAGGCACCTGGAGGACACCTAACCAAGTCGCTCTGAGATGTGCGGTGCCAGAAAGCTGATAATGAAGAAGCTCCGGCCCCCTCCAAGGCCTGGCGGGGCCGGCACCCCTCTCAGGCCTAGCCCAGAGGGGAGCGCCTTCTGAGGCCCCTCCTCCAACGCCCTGCGAGGCCCTGGCGCTCTCCGCCACGGTTTTAATTCAGATGCTGCTCACCCGTCCTGGGCCTTCAAAACCTCCAGGGCTGACGTTTCTCCCGCTGGAGCGGCGGCTGTCAAAGCCAGAGAAGCATCCTTCAGCTGGTCACTTAATCAGAGGGATCACTCAGGATCCTTGTGGGTGCACTTCCCCGCCACCCCGAGGCCTGAGTCATCCTCTGCAGGGGGTGAGAGCCAAGTGGGCTCCCCAGGAGTCGGCTTAAGCAAACTGTCCTCAGCAAGAAAACAGATGTGGTGAGGGCACCGAGCGTCAAAGGCAAAGCCTCTGCCAGTCACACGGGCGGGAGCTGGATCCCAGCTCTGCTGTCTCTGGCTGCGTGGCCTCAAGCAAGTCACCAAACACGCTATGCCTCGGTGTCTGGGTCGATGAGCTGGGGATACAAACACTCCCCTCACAGGCTGCTGTGGAGACTAAACACATAATAAGCAAAGGGCCTAACATCCATTTCATTTCAGCTTGATAGAGGCCAGGCAGTGCGCTGGGGGCCAGGGCCACACAGCCCAAGGCCTGGCCCGCAGTGGATACTCAGCCAATTTGCCACCCCGTTTCCTTGTAGGATTCCTGTGCTGGGGGCCCAGCAAAAGCTAGGGAGGGACCAGAAGACATGTCTTGGAAAATAAGAGAGATGGTCACTTATGGGTCCAGGCCCAGCTGGCCACTCATTTCCACGAACCATGACCCCCACTAAAAGATACAGGGACACCTAGAGCAGGAGAAGCCAGCAAAGGGCTGCAGGCAGTGGGGTCCACGTAAAGGGGACGCCCACCCCAAAGAAAAGGCACGTGCCATCCCATCACGAGGAGGGAGCTGCTGCCCCACTGCCAGGCCATTTTGTCACGGAGAAGTGAAACCTGGAGGAGCTGGGAGAACCCTGAAATGGTGACTCTCCGCCAGTGTGCCCCAGACCCACACATGGTACCAAGAGCCACACCAGCAAGCCAGCCCAGGGGAACACGGGGGGCTTTAGGAACTGAGCCCCGAGGGATGCCCCATTCGGGGAGATGGCCCAGCACCCTCAGGACACTCAGCAGGAACAGGCCATTAGTTTCCACTTTCTGAAGGGCCTTGCGGGGCAGTGACAGAGGAGGAGGCCCCTGGCTGAGTGCCCGCCATGTGCGGGCCTCGTGCAGAGCACCTCTGCACACCTGACCCCAGCGAGCCCCTCAGCAGCCCCGCGGGCCTGTCCCGCTGGCCCCTCTGCCAGGCGCGGAGGCAGATGGGGCACGCGGCTCGGGAGGTAGAAGGGCCACACCTGCTCTCCGTGCTCCCCCATCACGCTCCCCCATCACACCCAGCATCCCGGGGCTGGGCCAGGGGGCACTGCACGTGTGTCCCGGCCGGGCAGGGCCTGCGTCAGGAGAGCTGGCCATGCACAGGAAGGACAAGGTCCTGGAGGCTCCAGGGAGGGCGAGAACCGCCTCTGCTACCTCAGGGGCCTGAGCGGCCAGGCTGGGGTGACTGCCTGGGGGGCTGGACTCTGCAAGAACCGGCACCACGGGCCCCTGAGATTCTGAGGAGACTGGCCGATTTCCTACACGGGAGGCTGACTTGCAAAGCAGGCGACACTCAGACCCTGGCAGTCGGCTGGCGTTCCCTGAGGCCACCACAGCCTGATGCACCCGAGACACTTTGTTAGTAAGACTGCAGACTGAAACGGCGGCCTCCAAAATAATTAATCTGCGAGCGGATGTTATTTAAGTGTTGATTCATGGTTGTTCTATAAGCCAACGGCCCGTCAGAACTATAAATTAACGAGATAAACTGTCGCCGGCCCTCCACATTTCGGGCCGGGTATCGATGCTGTAGAATCCACAGATTTCTAACTGTATTGATTGAGGACACTGGGATAAATGGCCTTGGCGCCAAATTCCCGTTAACGACAATGGGCACCGGGTGACTAATCCCCAAAGCACCGTGGTGAGAACGCCCTCCCTGTACTGCTTCCCCTGGCAGGGAGTTCTAATTAGATGAAGTGGAAAAGCCGAATCACCCAGGGCGGAAAGAGGCAGATCGAGTAAAGAGGGAGAGCAGACTCGGTGACGATAAAGGAGATGTCGAACGAGGCCAGAGCCCCAAGGGCTGCACAGCCCACCCAGCCTCTGCGGAAGAGAGCATCCCACCCAGCCTCTGCGGAAGAGAGCATCCCACACAGCCTGGGTGAGTGGAGGGGACGCCGGTACGAGACTCAGACACGGCTGGCGCTGCCACCCCAACCACAGTGGCCCCCAATGGGGTTCACCATCAGCAAGGGCCAGCCTCAGCTCTGTCTCGTCCGGGAGCCCTGGGCAGACGCTGGACACACAGAGACCACCAGGACAGGCCCCATCTTCCAGGAGCTCGCATACTAGCCAGGGAGACGGACATGGACATCCACGGGTCCCTCGGCAGGAGAGGCCCCGTCTAGGGCCGGAGGGCTTCGCCCAGGGTGAGGTCCGAACCCCTCAGCCTTACTCCCCAAGGGACAAAAGGCGTCCAACACGCTCAGCACTGCAGCCCCAGCGCCAGGCCCCACACACAGGAAGTGCTCAGTGGTCAGTGCGGAACAAATGGACATGGGTCTCCCATGGGTGAACCGGGTGGCATCCACCATTCCCGGCAGGGGGCGGCGTGGGAAAGTCCCCAGCACCTCCCCTACTGACGGCAAGGCTCCGGGTAGGGCCACGCCTGCCCCCTGCCCTCCGACACCCCACAGCTGACGGCACGCACCGGGGCCCGGCCAGCTGTCCTCCGGCCCAGCTCCGCCACCGCCCCCAGCGGCCCCCGCCCTCCTCCGGCTCTCCACCTGCCTCGGCCACACCTAACCGCTGCCAACCGGGGCGACCTGCCCAGAGTGCAAATCCAGCCCCGGTTCTCTCCTGCTCCAACCCGGGCAGCGGCCCCCTACTGCCACCTGCTGTGGCAGTCCCCAACTCGTCAGGCAAGGGGACTCTGCATGTGTAAAAACTTCAGGCATACCACACACTCACCACACTCACACTCACACTCCTCCCTCCTCCACCTCACACACACTCCCCCACTCACACACACACTCACACACTCTCTTTACCTCACACTCACACACACTCCTCACACTCACCACACTCACACTCTACACACAAGCTGGGTGTCTAGTTAAAAAGCTCTGTTGACAGCAGACAGACCATGACAAAGGGCCACGGGAAACCCACTGTCTTCAGACAAACTTGTCTGATGACCTCTCATGCAACATCGCCCGCATGAGAAAAGCTTTACTCCGCTCCAGGGACAGGCCGGCGGGCAGCACAGAGACCCATGGGCGCTCGTGACCCTGGAGTGGGGGGCAGTGTGTGAAAACGGGATTCTGGAGGCACCAGCCTCAAAGGGGACCAAATGAGACCCCGTATGTAAGTCGGTAGAAGAAGGCCGGGCACGTAGTGGGTACTCGGTGACAGTACCTGCTACCGTCATCGCTGACCCAACTGTCGCTGTCACCAAGCGGCACCAAACTCCCTGAGCCTTGGCTGCCCCATCGGCCCTGTGGGGCTCGTGGCAAGGCCACCAATGGTGAGGGAAACGCTTTGTGGGAAGAATACCACCATGCCCCCGGCCCTGCGGAGCGGGCTCAGGACCCGCAGTTACACGTGCGGCTCTAACGCCCACGTGACACGCACCCCCGGGGAGGCCCTGCGCAAGTGCCTCGCCCCTGTGAGCCGCAGTCTCCTCCCCTGTAAAATGGGGGCCACAGTGGCTGCGGCAGGCCGAGGCGAGGGCTGACGTGGCGTGTGCAAAGCCTGTGGCACAGCACCGGCCGCTGGCACGGCCATCGGTCTCGTCACCTCCCCTGCCGGGAGCGCACGGAGCTCAGTCAGAGGAGCTGCGAGGCTGCCCCCCACCGCCCGGGACACGAGGACACTCGAGGTGGGAAACGAACCCCACGCTTTTCCCAAACCAGGCGCCGCCTCCCCTCCCGCGTCTCCTCCGAGCTGCGGGGAGGCGCCCGGCGGCCCGACCCACAGTTGCCACCCTGCTCGCCAGGCCCCAGGGAGAGGCACAGGCCCCGGCACCACCACTGCCAGGCCAGGTGGGCAGGGGCTGCCCGAGGGCTCAGGGGATCCCCCAGAGGCTGGCGTGCACCCCGGCCTCTCTCCTGGCCTGACAGTGGCACCCAGCAGAAGAGTGACCCAGGAAGAGGCCAGGGAGGAGGGGGCGGTGGCCTGGGAGTCAGGCGGAGGTCTGACCGCAGCTCCTCCGCACTCCGGGCTCTGTCCTCACCTGGAACCGCGGGCACGAACTGCTCGGGGCTGCAGCTGGGTCGGGGGCGAGCAGGGCCCACTGCACGGAATGCCCAGGGACGGACAGTCCCTTCCGCTGACTGCCTCCCTCCTCCCCACTCGTCCAGAGCCCCTCGGGTTGGCCCCGGTGGCTCCGTCCCAGCCAAACGCCTTTCCGGCGTGGGCACAAAGGCAGAGACCTCACACGCGCCTTGCGAGCTGGAATCGTTCCTTGCAGCCTTTCAACGATAATGAATTGACAGGAATTCTAAACCAATTCTGACCAAAGGACACTGTGATAAAGCTAAATCTATTTCAGTACAAATTACATGTCAGAAATTGATTGAAACCTCTCTATCCAGCCTCACCTCCTGGGGCCGAGACAACCTTGGGGCTCTGTCCTCTGGGCATGCTGGCACAGGCCCACTACAAGCCCTCTGCGGAGACGCTGGGTTCCAGAGCCTTCCTGAGGCCCCTCGCTGCCCTGAGACCAGATGCAGAGCCCCCAGAACAGCTTCCCAATGAGAAAGCTGACTCAGGTCCCAGCTCTGCAGAAGGGGCGCCTGGGGTGCCGACGCAGAGGAACACACCTGTTTCCAGGTCGGTCAGGTGCAGGGCACAGTCAAAGCCGCCACTGAGGACACGCTGGCCGCAGGGAGACCACCGGGCGGCCCGCACCGCCTCGCTGTGCAGGGTGTAGGTCTGTAGGCAGCTCCCCAAGTCCACAGCGTCCCACACCTACGAGGCAAACACAGCGCCAGACATGAGAAATTGGGGGGCTGATCTCTGGGGCTCAGCTCGGCCTCTCTGCACGGAGAAAAGGGTCTCACCATGGAACTGGATTCCCTTTATTTTACCATCGAAACACAACCTAGATGTTAAACTCTTCCTTGTAGAAATGCAAAGGTCTTGTAGAGAGACTGGCGAGGTGAGGGGGAACTTTTCCCAGAGACTTTTCTGGGGTTTGCGGGGTCATAAGGAAACGACACGTCCTGTGTCCCGCCGCCCCACCCACACTCACTGTTCAGCCCACCTGGCCTGCATCTCGGAATCTGTCCTCTGAGACGGGACTGTCTCAGCCCTGCAGCGGGCACCGCACCTGGCCAGGCTCTCTCCGCAGGTCATGCTTTAAGACTAAGATCCAAAAGAGAAGCACCACACCTGAGCTTATAACCAGGCAAAGAGCGAATGTCCACCCGAGAGGCAGGCTGTCCTTTCTTCTACGGGGGAAGGCACTGTTCTTCGTTCCCACCCTGGTTTTCCTTCGGGGAATGAGGCCCGTGGCAGAAAGCCCCACGTGCATGGGAGCACTGGGTTCGGCTTGTCACCAGCTCTCCCAGGAAACTGCCCCCCACCACCACACAGTCCGGGAACAGGACGGAAAGCACGCAGCTGGCCCAGGGCCTGGCGCACGCAGGTGCCCAGCAGTGCTGGTCTCTACCCGCACCGTCGCTGCATGAAGGAGATGCCCTCAGCTACCACAGGGGTGGCTCGGAGGACTGAACACGAGAAGCAGGAAGAGCACCTGCAGCCAGGACGTGGGCGTCGGAGCCAAGCGCCCTCCATGCTGCTGGCCAGCCGTGTGGCCTGGCTGGGCAGCTTGGCCCTCTGGGCCTCGGTCTGCTCCCCCTGCGCCGGGACAGGAAGGGCCCCGCCCACGGGCTGGCCCGAGCGCGCAGCCGGCGGGCCTGCTTCTCCAGCAGCAGGGTTCCCTGACAGCTTCGCCACGGCACCGGGAGCCCGAGCTTCGCTTCCCCAATAAGGAAGACGTAAAGTGTGCCCATGGATCCTACAGACAACCGTCCCTTTCACGATGAGCAAGTTCCTTCTCAAGACTCTCAGAGTGCAAAGGATCAGAGTTCCGAAAGCGTGGTTCCTGGGCGTGTGCGTGTCTACGTGTAAGGAAGCGAGAGGTCGAGACAGGCCTTCCTAGAATGTCAAGGGAGCTCGGCCCCTTTCTTCCTTACGAGGGGTCAACAGCTGGGGTCTCAAACTGAAAAACCGAGGAGAGCAGCATTTCCCTTTAGAAACCTGGACAGAAATAACGGACGCAGCAGCCAGAGGCTTCGCAGTGGCGCGGGACCCGCAGTAGCAGGCGAGCTGCAGGGCACTGCTGTTTTCTTCAAAACTCGGTAAAAGTGTGACTTGAACGGAAAGAATAAAGTAAAATTAATGATTCAGAGCCACAGAGTTAACATGGCTAAGCAGTGAAACTCATGGAGTTCACAGGTCACACTGCTTATGCGTAGTATGATGCCACCGAGGTTTTAAAAACGCACGACACACCACCGCACGCCCCTTAGGATGGCTTCCATCAAAAGAAGAACTGCCGGTGAGGATGTGGAGAAACGGGGGCCCTGTGCACTGCTGGAGGGGACGCAAAACGGCCCAGCCACTGTGGGAAACAGCACGGCTCAAAAAGTTAAACATAAAAGCGCCATGGGATCCAGGAACGCCACTTGTGTGTGTACACCCAAAGGAACTGAAGGCAGGGTCTCAAAGAGGTATGTGCACATCAGTGACCACAGCTGCACCGTTCACAACAGCCAAAGGGGCACGCAGCCCAGTGCCCACCGACAGATGAACAGATAAACAAAATGTGGTCCCTCCACACAACAGAATATTATGCAGCCTTACGAAGGAAGGACATTCCGACGCCTGCTACAACACGGATGAGCCTGGAGGACGGTATGCTACGTGGAACGAGCCAGTCACAAAGACACAAAGAGTGTATAATTCCACTATGTGAGCTCCCTAGAGCCGTTGAAATCATAGACAGAATGCAGAGCGGTGGTTACCAGCAGCTGGGGGACGGGAGGATGGGGAGTTGCTTAATGGGAAACAGAGTTTCAGTTTTGCAAAATGAAAAAGTTCTGTAGGCGGACGGTGGTGACGGTCACACAACGTGAACGTACTGAGTGCTACTGCACTTTAAAATGGTTAAGATGGTAAATTTTACGTTATATGTATTTCAACACAATTTTTAAAACGCGTGAAACAAAACTATGGTGTTTATTTGTGCATCTGTAGCAAGACTATAAAACATGCATGGAGATGGTGGTCATTCCCGGGAATGGAGGGAGGAAGGAGGCGGCAGGGTTGGGGAGGGGGGGGCAGTTGGGGGAGGGGGCCGGGAACAATGCTGTATTTACTCTAAAGAGAGGCGGCAGGGACGTGAATGAACATGAATACGCTCTGAAGCAAATATACCTAAATGTTTCCATCTATTAAACTCATTCATTTATGCGTTCATTCAGCAAATATTTCCTGAGTACTTACAATTAGCCAGGCATCGTTCGGTAATAAACAACGAAGACAAAAACCCCTGCCTCCAAAGGGGTTATACAAGGAGAATCCACATAGCACATAAGTGATTAAGACTGACACTCCTAAAAGCAAGCAGGAAAGGGTCTACGAGGCCCGGAGAAGGGGCTGAAATGACGGCCGGGAAGGTCTCTCGGAGGAGATGACTTTGAAGGCAGACCCGAAGGGGTGGGGAAGCCCTCCAGGCAGGAGCAGGGCCACAGGGAGGGGAGTGGGAGGCAAGGGAGACGGAGAGGAGCCCCTGCAAGCACCCAGGGGACAGAGGAGCAAGGCCTGGGCCGGTGGGGGCAGCAGAGAAGTGGCCTCCTTGGAAAGTAGACCTTGGCTTAGAGGTAAGGAGCGGGCAAGAGGAAGTCTGCGACAACTCCCTAGGTGTGGGCCGGGACACAAGACTAAAGGAGCTGCAGGACTTTAAGAACGCGCGACACACCACCGCACACCCCTTAGGATGGGGGGCGCAAGTTTGGGGGCCACCAGGAGCTCATTTTCTGAGCAACAGAGACCAGGTAGCTGGACACGTTGAGCAGTGCGGTCCAGGATGGAGGCTGAGCTTAGGGAGTGACTGACACAGCAAGTGTTTCAGTCACGAGCCGAGAGCACAGGTATAGACAGAGCAGAGAGAAGGCCCAGCGTCCCAGGGGGGAAGGGAGGGGCCGAGGAGAAACCGGGAGTCTGTGACAGGTGGCAGAGGTGGGAGGGACCCAGAAGAGGCCAGGCCGGAAGCCGGGACAGAGACCGACTGGGCCCAACGCTGCAGAGCTGGGAACGGACCCCGGCTCTACAGTCTGAGTGCTGGGGACACAGGTGTCTTATGTTACTTTCTATACTTCTCGTTATGTTTAAAAGGATTTCATAATTTATAATGTTAGTGAAGAGGACGGAGAGGGGAAAAAAAGGAAGGGAGAG
>NW_024349797.1:21477209-21477970 GCF_902729225.1 Pteropus medius | reverse complement strand
AGGGTGGACGGCAGTAGCAATCAGAGATAGAAGGAAGAAGGGACCCCGCCCTCCGTGGATGATGCCAAAAGCAGCAAACTGAAGTTAAACTGTTGGATAACTTTCCTCTGAAGTGAAAAACGCAGACTTGCCTTTCCAGGATGATATACGCACAATGGTGTCAGCATCAAGGCGGACCAGTCAGCCACTTCTCAAAGCTACCCCGGTGACAGGAGAAGCATCTTTGCTACTCGCTTCCGCCGACTGGGTTTAATGCTGACTGTCAGGTTGCACAGATTACCTCCCAAACACCACGGCAGCCAGAAGTGTCTGTTTTTTGCAATTAAGTAATTAGAGACCCCAATCCGCCTTCGTGGAATTAAGGAGCCGAGAATTAATGTTCTAAGATGACTTGATGTACTAACTGGAGGCATTCTGTGTCGAAAGTCAGATCTGGAAGGAAGGTGACGAGTCATCTGTGCGCAGTGGCTCGCTCCTCTGCATTCATGTGGCTTCCATGACCTGGTTACTGAGACTCGGCCCCACCAGGGGTTCCTCGCAATCTCTTAAGACCTATTTTTAGCCACAGGTTCAGCCACGGGTTCAGCCACAGGTCATGTTCTGCCAGCCTGCCTGTCTGCCTTTTGTTTCTGAGTATAAAAACAAATACAACCTTCTGATAAAATACTCAAATTATACAGACATGCAAAAAACAAAATGCGGTAGGAATCAACCACCAAGCCTGCTGTTTCTCTGATTACACTGGAAATAAGTCTGCTCTG
>NW_024349797.1:21444007-21477198 GCF_902729225.1 Pteropus medius | reverse complement strand
GACTGTCAAAAAATAGAAACACAAAGAAGTAAAGAATATTCATCCATAATCCCACCACTGGAGACCTGGAGATAATGGCCGTCACACTTCTGGGTGAATCTCCGCCTCCCACCTGGGCCTGCTCGACCTGCCTTGGGGACCCTCCTGGCTCGGCCCGGACTCCTGGCTTCCTCGCCACCCCTCGACACCCCTTCTATCCCAGAGAGCACTGTCAGACGCACACGGCTCAGCACGAGCCCGGGCAGCCGGTGCCCGGGGCTTCGCCAGGCCGTCTGCCTGCGAAAGCTTTGGGACTCTTCAGCACGCGTGTGCTCGGGGACTGCGCCGAATCGGCGTACCAACCTGAGGAGATGTGTCTTAACAGTGCTGAGTCTTCTGATGCACAAACAGGATGTATCTCTCTCTTTATTTAGGTATTCTTTGATTTCTCCAAGCAAGAGTTTGTAGTTTTTTGATGAAAAATGTTGCATATCTTTGGTCAAACTTATCTCTAATTATCTCATATTTTCACATTACCGTAACAGGATTTAAAAATTTTTAACTTTGGGTCCTTCCTTTCTAGAATGTTAAAAGACAATTAATTCTTGTATAGTGACCTTAAGATTCTGAAACCTTGTCAAACAGTTCAAGAAGCTTTTGTGGAGATTCAGTAGAATTTTCTACTTAGACAATCGTGTTGCCCGCGAATAAAGACAGCTTTGCTTCCTCCTCTCCAGTCCAGATACCTGTTACGTCTTTCTCCTGCCTTAATGCACCGGCCAGACTCTGCACTAAACGTGGACCGGACACGGTGAGAGAGACACGCCTGCCGGGTATCCGATCTCGTGGGGGAAACGGTCTTTCGCACAGTTAAGTGCGACGCTAGAGCTAATGTTCTCACGAGTGCCCCTTATCGGTGTGAGAAAATCCCCTTCTGTTTCTCGATGGCTGAAAGTTTTTATCAGGAACAAATGCCGGATATTTCAAAGGCTCTTTCTGTATCTCTTGAGATGGTTATATGGTTCTTCTCTGATCGTTCATTAATACGCTGAATTACACAGATTGATTTTCAAATATTAAGCTAACCTTGCATTCTTGGAACAGATTCTACTTGATTATAATAGAAAATAATATAATCTAATATTAATAGAATAATGAATAAGTAAATAGATAAGTAAAGAATCTTCCAGACCCTCATAGATGGCTTTCTTCATGTTTACGTGATATTCTCTCTTTCCGCCTGTGCATCTCCAAATCTCCCCTTTCTATAAAGACACCAGTCATTCCGGTTTAGGGCCCATCTTAACATCCTCATTTTAACTCGATTATCTCTAAAATGACCCTACCTCCAAATAAGACACATTCTGAGGCACTAGGGATTAGGACTTCAAAATATAAATCTTGAGAAAGACACAATTCAACCCATAACAAATTGGTGTTACTGCGTCCTTAAATGTTTGGTAAAATTCACTAGTGAAGTTATTTGGGCCTAGAGTTTCCTTTGTGGGAAAGTTTTTAACTATGAATTCAACTGCTCTACGAGATAGGGGGCTTTACGGGTTATCTATTTGTTCGTGAGTGAGCTTTTATTTTTGGGGTCTTTCAGGGGATATAGCCACGTCATCTAAGTTGTAGAAGTGATCAGCATAAAGCTGATTATAACATTAGTACCCTTTTAATATCTTTAGATAGTACACTCCTTCCTGATGTTGGTAATTTACATCTTTTCTCTTTTATTCCTGAGGAGTGGCTAAAGGTTTATCACTTTTATTGATCTCAAAGAACCAGCTTTGGGTTCACTGATTTTTCTCTACTGTTTATCTGTTTTGTATTTTAATTATTTCTGCTCTCATTTTCATCTCCTTTCTTTTGCTTCTTTCGGGTGGAATTTGCTCTTCTTTTTCTTGTGTTTTAGAGCAGAAGCTGAGATCACTGACTTGAAATTTTCTTTATTCATATAGGCGTTTAGTGCTATAAATTACCGAGCACTGAGAAAACGTCTGAGAACTGCTCCAGCTACGTTCCACAGATTTTCACATGTCGTGTTTTCATTCGCATTCAGAGTGTTTTCTCACATCCCTATCAAGTTTTTTCCCTGACCCCAGGGGTTATTCGAAGCGTACCGTTTAGTTTCCAAATATTTGGGAATCTTCCAGATACTAATTACTGATTTTTAATTTAGCCCTACCATCATTAAAGAACATACTCTGAATGATTTCAGTCCTTTCGAATTTACCGAGACTTGCTTGATGGCCTGGAGTACGGTCTGCCTTGGTAAACATTCCATGTACACTTGAAAAGAATGCGTGTTCAGCTCTTGTTACACAGAGAGCGTTCTATAAATGTCAATGAGGCCAGTTGGATGATAGTGTTGTTCAAATCTTCTATGTCTTTACTGATTTTCTGTCTACTTGATCTATTAATTACTGAGAAAAGGGTGCTGAAACCTCCAGCTCTAATTGTGAATTTGATTATTTCTCCATTCAGTTCTATCAATTTTGCTTGATGTCTTTTAAAGCTCTTTTACTGGGTGTATTAATATTTATGCACCTAACGTTTATGCACCTAATGTTATGTGCCTGATGCTGTCCTTCAGTAAACTGACCCCTTTATCATTTCGAGGTCACTCTCTTTATCCCTGCTAATATCCTCTGCTCTGAAATTTACTTTATCTGATATTAACATGGCTACTTGACTTTTTCTTTTTTTTCCTAATAATTTGGTATATATTTTTTCATCCTTTTACATTTAACCCTTAGGGTCTTAATATTTAAAGTAGGTTTCTTGTAGGCATTATATATGTGGTCTTGCCTTTTTATGCAACTGAACATTCTTTGTCTTTTTAATGTGTGTTTAGACCATTTTGTTTTCCATTTATCTCATCTGTTCTTTGTTCCCTCTTTCTTATTTATTTTTATTTTTTTGCCTTCTTTTGGATTATCTTTCATTATTTCATTTTATCTCCCAGTGTTGCGTTACTGACCATGACTCTTTGTCTTATCACTAGTGGGTTTAAGGTTGACAGCATACACTCGCGTCTTATCACATCTACCGTCAAGTAGTACAAGCAACTGCCTTGTAAGAACCATAATATACACCATTTCCCCATCTCAGCTTTCATGCATTGTTATCATAGATTTTATACCCGCAAATGTTATAAACTCCGCAAAACACTTATTATTTTTAAATGATCATCCCTATTTAAAGCGATTTTTAATAAGACCAAAAAATATTAACATTTGACTCACATATTTATCATTCCTGGTGCTCATCATGCCTTTGTATAGATGTGGACTTAAATCTCGTATTATTTTCCTTCTGCCTCAAGAGCTTTAATATTTCCTGTAGTGCAGGTCTTCTGGCGATGAATTTCTTCAGTTTTTAAATGTCTGAAAAAGTATTTTACTTTTCCTTTATAAAGACATTTGCTAGGTATTAAATTTTAGGTTAACAGTGGTTTGATTGTTTTTCTTTCAGAAGTTTATGTTGTTCTACTGTCTTCTGTTATTAAATAAAAATTCTGCTGTCATTCTTATCCTTGTTCCTCTGTATGTAATTTGTCTTTTTCTACTCCTCTGGCTGCTTTTAAGATTGTTATCATTGGTTATAGGAAATTCCATTATGAGGTACCTTGGTGCTTGGGGTTCACTGAGGTTCTTGGATCTGTGGGTTTCTAATTTCCTCAGATTTGGAAAACTTTCAGCCATTATTTCTTTAGATAATTTTTCTGTTCTCTCTTCCTTTGAGGACTCCGATTCCATGTATATTGGTGAGCTTGAAGCTGTGTCACAGCTCACTGACAGTCTGTTCATTGCCCCCAAGCTTTTTACTCTGTGTTCATTTTAGATAGTTTCTATAACTATGTGTTCAAATTTGCTAACCTTTCTTTTATAGTTTCTGATATACTGTTAATCTCATCTAGTATAGTTTTATCTAAGCCTTTTTTTTCATCTCTAGAGTTCAATTTAAATCTTTCTTCTACCTTCCATGTCTCTCCTTAACATACACACTCACGCTTTTCTCTGCTGTTTTGCTTATGCAGAGCGTATTGATAACAGTTGGTTTCATGTTATTTACTAATCATGTCATCAGTGCCATTTCTGGGTCTGTCCTCATTGACTTATTTTTCTTCTCATCATGGTTCAAATTTTTCTACTTCTTCGCATGCTTTGTGATCTCTGTTTGGCTGTGAGATACAGTGAATTTTACTTTAGTGGATGTTTTACGGTTTTGTATTTCTACATATACCCTTGAGATTTGTTCTGGGACACGGTTTAATTACTTGCAAATAGTTTGCTCCTTGTCAAGATAGTTTATAAGTGTTGATAAGAGGGACCAGAGCAGCATTTAGCTTAGAGCTATTTTACCCACTACTGACGCAACACCCATCTGAACCAGGATTTCCCACTTGGCTTGAGAACAGAGACTGTCCCTAGCCCTGTGGGCTCTGGGGATCGCTCTCCTTGTCCCCTCTGAGTGCTCCCTTCCCCACCCTGAGGAGCTTCCTTGCCGCAGATCAGTATCCCACTAAGATTCTGAAGGGATCTCTATGATGTCCGGAGGTTTCTCTCCGCGCAGCTCTCCCCACGGCCTGCCCTCCGGTAAGAATATTTGGAAGAGTGAGGGGACTGGAGTATTTGTCCTGTGGCTGTCAAAGAGATGACGAGGAGGCCAGTGGTGATCTACAATACATGTTGTCATGTATCGCGGGCATGAACGAGGAGCCAGGGACAATCTGAGGAGATGACCTCATCCACACTGCTCCCCCGACCCCCGCCAGCTCCAGGAAAACTTGTCGAGAGCCTGGGGAAAACTGCAGCGTTGCTAGAATTCATGGTAGAGGAGTCTGAACCAACCTCACTCGAATCTCGAAGGGCAGGGTACCTCGGCTGATGTCTTCGTTAGAAGAGGCTCACAGGTGCAGAAAGAATGACATCTGAGGCAGTATTTTCATTTTACACCATCCTCCTAAGGATGCTGCCTAAGATGTTTTCTGTACCAAAGGATGCAAGGTCCCTCAAAGTAAAGGTTGAGGAGAAACTCAGTCAGAATCTGTAAGTACATGAGCATTCATTATACAGAGAATTCCAAGAAATTATTCTCTCCACTCAATAAGGTCAGAATAAAGGGAAGGCGTTTTAAATGTCAACAGAAGATGTAAAAGGGCAAAGAAGAGTTTTCTCAGAGTAAAAAGGATTAAGAGCAAGACACATCACAGAGGTTGCGTGAAGAGCCGCAGGTCAGCAGGGCCGCCCTCCTGCAGAGCTGCGAGGACAGCCCCCCCACCCCGTAGCAGGTGGCGTCCCCAGCAGGTGGCGCAGCCTGTCCGATGGTGGGGAGTGCAGGGGCCAGAGACCCTTCGGAAAGCATCGCAATCCTGGACATCGTTTGGAGACAAAATGCCGCCTTGCCCCCACCTCCGGTGACAGCAGGCACGCGCTCAGCCGTTAATGCGCGGCAGGCGGACTTTCACACACTCTGAAGGACTCACTCAACCCTCGCCACAGCCTGCGACGTGCGTGGTGTCATAAACGCCAGCTGACGGATGAGGAAACTGAAGCGCAGAGCGCTTACCTGCCCAGGTACACCGTGAGCGCTGCAGCGGGAATCAGACCCAGGCGGTCTGGCTCACGAGCCCGCAGGCTTCACCAGCAGCGTCCCCTCCACCTCCCACCCGGGTACCTCGTGGCCCAACCCACTGCTCAAACACAGCACCAAGCCACAGTGACCGCCCTCCCCTGACGGCCACGGCTGTTTCCTGCTGAGCCCCCCCGAGTCACTGCCCCCTAATGTGTCCACAGCACCACGGTCCCCCTTCACGCTCTCCCTCACCTCCCACCAGCTGTCTTCAAAATGTGTCCCGAACCCAACCGCTTTTCGCCAGCCTCATCTGAGCCACCGTCACCTGTCCCTGCGCCGCTGCCAAAGCTTCAACACTGGTGTCCCAGGCTCCACTCAGCCCCACAGTGTGCTGCCACCGCCACCAGAGTGGCCCTCGGAGTCAGAAGTCAAGTCACTCCTCTCCCAGGCTGAAACTTCCAGAGTTCCCGTCATTCCTGGAATAAATCCCACGTCACGTTCGCGTGAGGCACAGTGGCCTCCCGGCTGCTCTTGACACACCTCAGACTCCTCCCCTGTGCACCTGCTTTCCTCTGCCTCGAATGCCCCTCTCCTGCCAGCCATGGGGCTCCCTCGGGTCCCCACTCGGAGACGTCTCCTGACCACCCGGTCTGAATACTGCTCCCAACACGCGCCTTCACCTTAGCCGGCTCTGCTCTTCTTCAAAGCATTACCTCCTAACACATTTATTTGATTTATTTGCTTGCTTGTTCGTTGTCTGCTTCTCCCACGAAAACGTAAGCTCCGTGAGGGTCGTTCATCGTCTGTTTTGCTTAATTCTATATCCCCAGTGTCTTGAACACGGTCTGGCATATGTTAGAAACTCAAAAAGTATTTGTTGGGTCAGTGATGGGACAGCTGGAAGGGACGGACAGATGGACGGAAGGAGGGGCAGACGGATGAGAAAAGGATGGCTATCCTAGCTTTGGGTCATCCACGGCTTGGACAGATGTCTCTTCTATAACATTACCCAATTTGTTTATTAGAGTGTAGAACCGAAGGATGCTGGACACCCCTCCACTCTGGGAGTGAATCGTTAGCTCTTTGAGTTGAGAGCTATTTTTCAATGATCCGTAGTCACGCAGAGGGACTGTATCACCTGGTGGACCGCCCCCCGCCCCAAATGTTCACAAGAACAGCCTGAGACTCTCTGGCACCTCAACCTCGGGCTGGTTCCTGCTCTTCTGCTGAAAAAGGACGAGACGAAATCATCAAGGTTCTAAAGGCCTGGGCTCTAAGGGTGTCACATGCCTTTTCAAATCAAGACTCACTGTGAGACCTCAGTGTACACAGATCCCATGAGTCTAAGAATTCACGAACGGCTTTGGCAGGTGAATACTGGCTCCCGGCAAGCACGTCTGTGTTTCAGTCCTGCAGTGCCATGGATTCTACTGCCAGCCAAGTGTCCATCACCTGTTTCTGGTGTGAGCACCCCACCCTTCCTTGGGGAACCATCTAGGCCTCACTCAGTCACTGTGGTACACAAGACACTGACTTTCGCTTCTACAAAGGACACGTAACCGAGGCCCGGCCAACTGCACGCAGTGAGATGCCAGCCCAGGTCTTCGGAGGGCAGTAAAAGGGAGGATGTATTTCCTTCCCACTGGAGTTGCAAAGAGGAGCCCTGATGGACGTGGCTCCACGGTGTCGCAGTGAGCACATCTGCTTTACACGCAGACGGTCCTGGGTTCGCGCCCCAGTGGAGCCTCGGTCCATGGTCTACGGCCACGCCACTCTGAACAAGCCCGACGTCTGAACTCGGAAGCCAAGCAGGGTCGGGCCTGGTTAGTACTTGGATGGGAGACCACCTAGGAAGACCAGGCGCTGTAGGGGTAAATAATAAACTTAAAAAAAAAAAAAGAGTAGCCCGTCACTGCGAGGGGTCTGTCACAAGGGTGGCATGCCCCAGGGACCAGGGCACACTGAGGGACGGAGACGGTGAGGCCACGGCATGGGAACATGTGAGCCCCTGAGTGCAGCCCTGCCTGAAGCTGCACAGCCCTTGGCCTTGTCACCTCTCGAGCCGACGGATTCACTTTTTTGCTTGAGCTACTAGGAGTTGAGTGTCTGTCACTTGTGACCAAGAGTCCTAACATAAATCCATTCTAGAGCCTTGACGGAAGCGCACGTCGATTTTATTGCTAGCTAGCTCCTAACACTGCCTTTCTTCTCGCGTGGAAAATGGGTGTAACATCTGCCCATCTCTAGTGTTCTCGACTCTCTCCCGTGCTCCAGGATTCCCAACCACGTCGGCACAGCCGGGGTCCTTCAGGTCTCGAGGCCGGAGCTCACGTCACGCCACTGGACGCTCTTGCGTACCAGCCTCACGTGATGGAGACTGGCAAGGGCAGGTGGGGACCTTTCCAGGCTGAATGCCACACCAGTCCTTGAGCCAAAGGCCCCCCGCCCTTGGTGTGCTTATCCTGAACACGGCTAACTGAAAGGCCTCCACAGTGCTCTCTACTCTTCTGTCCTAAGAAATACGACACCTTCGGAACGCGAAGGGGACGGAGGAGGGTCGGACGGAGGGGACCGAGGAGGGTCGAGCCGGTCAGACAGGGTAGTAACGTTACACTTTAACGTTTGCGCATCGCTTTCCGCAGCACTTCTCCCAATTACAGTGTCACGTGATCTTCACATAGACTCATGAGGTCCATGGAGAAGCTAAGACCATTTCACAGATGTGGAAACGGAGGCTTCGAGAGACTGGGCAACCCTCATTCGTTCACTGGGTTTATTCGAAAGGGCATCTATTCAGGGCCCACTACATGCCGCAACGCTGCGCACTGCCGGAGTCCCTGGGACGAAAAAAGCTCACGTACGTCTGGCGGAAGCAAACGCACAACTGGAGATGCGCGCTGGGAAGGAGAGGGACTGGGCTCTGGGAGACAACGGCCGGTGAGACTTAATCCCCATTGGCAGAGAAGGGTGGGGCAGGGCCCACCGAGAGACTGGCAGCCCCGCTGGAGCCCTGTGAGAAGGGGACAGTGACAACCTGCCCTCCGGGTACTACGGCAGGTGCCGAAGGTCTGAACGCAGGGGAGCGCAGCAATGACCCACGTCCTTCTAAAAGAAACTCGGGCTGCTGCACGGGAGGCCGGGAAGGTGCAGAGACAGCCGTGGAGAGGGCAGGCGAGGCGCGGTGGGACGCCGGAGGACCGAGGACACACCAGCATCCGTTTGGAGAAGGACCGCCAGGACCCCGGGGTGGGCTGGAGGGGGCAGAGACGCGGAAGGAGAGCAGCAGAGAAGGTGGGGTTCCATGGGTGGTGGGGGCGCCACGGTGACAGAGGCAAGGAGAACAGAACCTGGGAGCCCTCATTCCCCCAAGCGCGTCATGGTGCCACCTCTACAAGCAAAGGCGGTGCAGGGCAAGGGGACACATGCCACCGAGCTAGGACGGGACACTGGCTCACAATCAACATGTCTGCTCGCCCACACGCAGAGACTGGGGCTGCTCCTGGCAGTCCCTGAGGCAGGCTCCTGAGAGCACAGGCTTCCAACTTAATTCATGCCACAGGCCCGGTCGGGGGTGGGGTGGGGGCTGCTGTCCTGAGTGCCACACACAGCCTTGTCCCAGGGGACAGCCTCCTGACAGCTTTTCCAGAGACCCAGAGACAGCCTCTCCTGCCCCAACCCGACAGCCAGTCGGGGCAGAGCCCCACAACAGAGGCGGCCCCTCCCAGAAAGTGAGGCCCCTCAGGTCCTGCTGCCATGGCAACCACCACAGTGCCAGGCTGTCTCTGCTGGCCAAGGAGGCCTGCCGGGGCAGCCCTGTGGGCGTGCTCCACCCGGCCCACACCGTCAGCCGAAGGGTTCTCCCCAGCCCTCCCGGATAAGGTTTAGATAGGGTGATCATTCCATCCAGATTTCTCAATATGCATAAAAATGAGTGTCAGCCCCTCACCCCCAAAACTCTATCCAGAAACCCAGGAAGGAGGTCCTCTCGGGTTCTTCTGGCCATAAGGCCTTACCTAGCGAAGGGCTCAGTGGGGACCGTAAATGGAGCCGGTCCAGTGGGGAAACCTTCAGCTGACGCGGGGTCCCCCTCACCTGCCCGGCCTCACCTGCATGTCACCTTCCAGCCATGTTTCCCAAACTCGCCCTGCTCTTTGCGACCTCTGGCCTTACACATGCCCTTTCCTCTACCTGAAACAGGTTCTTCCCTCTCCACCAGGCTGGCCCCTGTTCTTCTTTCCAGGCTCGGTGGAGATGCTCCTTCCTCCAGGAAGCCCTCCTGATGCCCCCGGGCTGGGCTAAGGCCCCAGAGGATGCTCCCAGAGCACTGCACGCCTCCCCTCTGGGAAGGCCAGATATAGCGCGGGGTAGGAATCTGGTGGCCATGTGACCTCTTCATGCCTGAAGACGAGTCGAGAGGTCAGTGCGCTCAGGGCAGAGTGGTCTGCAGCACGGTGCAGCCGCAGGGACGGCTTGGTTTTTCCACTTCCGGTCATTATTCCTTTTCTCCGTTACTCTATTTATAACGTTCTTGACTAAGAAGGAACACATGCATTTTATACTAACCCCGTCAGTGCCACAGTGGCCGCCACGTCCCCGGGCCCCCGCGTCCCGCCCTGCCGGCTGCTTACACAGGAAGTGGAATCTCCACAGTGCCTCTGACGTGGATGGGACTGAGACATTTTATGGATGAAGAGACAGGTTCTGGGTGTGAAGGAAGTCGCCTGAGGTCACACACTGAGCACGCAGCAGGCCCAGGACCCACGGCCAGAGTCGACGTGCTCCCCTCCGGGGCGCTTCTCACCAGGGTGCCAGGGCGATCACCTGGGTGATGGGCAGAGCAGGGTACTGAAAAGGAACGGAGGTGACGCTGCATCTGATGACTGCACTCACACAGGGCGGCCGCTGGGAGCCCGCTGGCAGGACCCGCGCCGTATTTCTCTATGCATACTTTGTTTTTCCTGAGATCCTACAGAATATTCAATTTGGTATCCTACTTTCTTCTCTTAACATTTTCCAGTGTTCTTAAAACTTCATTTTCAAAAGTGCAGTTACTCATCAATTCCAGAATTGCAGAGCACAGATACGGCAGGAGCCTTGAACTTGACCATTTTCCCCTGGTGCCAATAGCTATGTGCACACAGCAAGAGGATTTAACAGCCTGATTCAGCGCAGTGGGAAGGAGTAAATTGCTCGAGTCTGGGAAATACATTACCTCAATCTCGCAAATGGTTTTTGAAAATCATTACGCCACAGAAATGTCATCCTGTAGGCCCGGCTCCTGCTGCCTCCCCTCTGCCTGACAGTACCCTATGTCACCACATCAGAGCACTCGAGTCTGGGGCAGTAGCGGGCTGAGCACCTCGGCCCAGGTCACCCCCAGATGCCTCCTGAAAGACAAGCAGAATGCTCTCCCAGCCCGCCCGGATCTGCTCCTTCAGGGACAGTAAAAGAGGCACCGCACTTGATGGAGCAATCCCCGTCCCCACCCGGAGGTGTGCACACCCACACCCAGCAGCAGTCCCCGCTCAGCTGCCCAGGGTGGCTGCGGACTCCCCAAAAACGGCCTTCGTGACCTCCAGGTCGGTGTCCAAAAATAAAGTCACACGAGATGTGCGGGTCTCGAGTCCGCTTCTCAGAAACAGTCCCGAAGGCTAACTATTTCTGAAAGGGCCAGCTAAGGACTAACTAACCAGTTTCCAGAAGGCTTCAATTCACTCGAAACTCCTCAGCACTCAAGCTCGTGCCAGGCCTGGGGTTCTTCTGGGTCAAATATTCATCGTTCCCTAATAAACTGTACCTTGAATGCATTAGGTGGTATTACAAATGGAGCCCCCAAAATTTCCAACTGTCTTGAATTAGCCTGTATAATTACATTACTTTAACAGGCATGAAATTATTTTACCTATAAAAATAATATACATTTAACAAGGGATTCCAAAGGATTAAGAAGAGTTATATAATGAGATGATAATGATATGTCTATAGCACTTGAGTCAGTGATTTCTGTGGTCGTACGGCCTGTAATTTACAGAAGCTGTTGGCCGTGAGCATAACGGTCGAAATCCCCTTACCTGCACCTCTGCTGGCAGCAACGAGATCTGAGGTGTCAAGGACTGGCCGCGCGGTCCCTGGCCCCGCCCGCCAGATGTGACAGCAGCAGCTGCAGACCACGGAAAGCCCGGCTGTCCCGCAGTCCGTCTGCCCCTCCCGCACTCCTGCTCACAGCCTGCAGACGTGGTGCATGGCTTCGATTTTCTAAAAAGGGGAAAACAGCACAACCATGCTTGACCCTTGGGCTGCTTTTAAGTCATTGCTGTCGATCCTGTGTTGTGTGCTATGTGCTATAATCTGCACCATTTTCCTGACATGGATCATCACAATCAACAACGCAGCTGTTGTGGTTGTGTCATTTCTGAACAGCCCCTGGGACCCCACGAGCCTGGCCTGCTTCCCCTCTGAATTCTGATTGGGCCTGAGGACCCTCTGTGCCACCCTGCAAGAGGAAGGTGGGCCACAGGGCTAACCTAGCAGAGGGGTCCCGTGCTGAGGACGGGGGTCAAACATAGCAGTGAAGCTAGAGGTTTGGAATCACTGGCGGGCTGAGCCTTCCAAGTTCCATTCCTTCCCTTAAGGTCAGATTCACCAGCCAGGCCCCCCGTCAGCCTACAGAAGCAGCAGCGGGTCAGAGTGCAGGGGTCCTAACCCCGCAGCCGTGGAAATGGGCTCCCCAAGGCCACTGACACTCAGGTCAAAGCAGCAGTCTCATAGTCCTTCCATCCCGGACACGGGCAAACGGGCTCTGTGCCCACCTTCCCAAAGGGACGTCGGCGGCTCAGCCAGGCAACCAAGGGGCTTCGGAACGAAGGCGTGCTGCAGCTCCCCGTGAATCCACAGCTGAGGAACCCGGGCCAGCAGGGCTCCGTGTGAGCTCTGGCCAACCAGGAAGCTTCCGGGGGACTTCCCAGGCCCGGGTCAGGGGCCACAACCCGCCTTTCCTCGGCCACTCCCATGCGTGTGTTACAGGGCTTCTACGCTTTCTTTTCCTCTTTCCAAAATGAGCTTTAAAACCCCCCTGTCATGTGTAAGTTTTATGCTAAAGTAGTTTGAAATCTCTTTTGGAAGTTGTTGTGGCATAAATAAAGCCCAAAACGAAGCTAGGGCTCCGAGGCGAAGCGCATCACCACCCGAGAGAAGGTCTGTGTCATTTTCGTCCGGTAAACGTGTAAATACAGTGTCCAAAACAATATGATTTGCTTTATTCCGTGGCTTATTTAAACGATTTTTAAAGACAATAATAAAACGTAGCTGAGTCCTCTAATCTTAAATCCACCTGGACTTGGCTGCGGATACGCGGTAACAGTAAACTGTGAAGTCCCACAGGGGACCGCAGGGCGGAACTCTGAGACAGGGGCAGCGTGGGCACAGGGGGCTGCGACGAGCGCCCCAAGGCCGGGACTCCACAGGCGCTTCAGACGCCCCGATCCTAAGCCCACTGCGCCCCTTCTACGATGGGGCGTGAGCAGATGGCCACGTCTCCAGCTAGAAAACGGGGCTACCACCACCAGCCCAGGAGCCATGAGGGAGCTCTAGGGGCGCTAACGTGACCACGCAGGAAGTACAACGGGACACCCCACACCATCTGTTCTCCTTCCGACCCCGTGCCGCCCACCACTGGCACGACCCGGGGACGGTGCACACAGGGCTCGAAGCGCTGCAGAGTAAGACGAACGGGTCGTGTGGGGCCCCCTTTAAGACACTGGCCGACCAGATGAGTCGGCAGCACGTGTGAATGTACCAACTGTCCACCCTCGACTCGTTCTCAGAGGCCCAGTACCAAAGCCCCAGCCCAAGGCCAGTGCAGACGTGATGGGGACACCCAAGGCCAGCGAGGAAGGGTCTGGAAGGTATGCCGGGCGCTGGGACCAGCGTGAGGAGGACGCCTAGGCCACGTGTGTCCATGGAAAGGCCAGTACCCTGACACCTGCTGCCATGACCTTCAGTAGCTGCTCTGGCCGTGGCCTCAGCTAGAGAGGAGACCCGTCCTAAGCCAGGACGCAGCTGGGCCAGGCCCGGGACAGAGTAGAACCATGGGGCTCAGGCCTGACGGGGCTCCAGACACCTGGCTTCCGCCTTGCACCACAGGCTAGAGAGACACATATGCCCTGCTGTTCCCCGCGGCAGCTTTCCTGACCACAGCTACACGGAGCTGGACGTGCTCACAGGACGCCTCTCTGCGCATCCCTGTCTCTGAAAAGGATAAACTGTGACTTTCAAAACAAAAAATTACGCATCAGCTTCAGCGGGCGCCAGCCCTCCGACCCCACACACCCTTCATTCTCATGGGTCCAGATGTTCCGCCAGGCACGACGGCGTGCTGCAGGCATCCCCGGCCGGGCAACCCTCTCTTCCTGTGGGCAGCCCTTGGCCGGACTGAGGCCATGACTGGTGGTCTGAGGACCGAGGGGGACTGTGGACAGGACAGGGCCTCAGGCCCTGGTTCTCCTTCTGGCTGCCTGGGCCACCTCCGCTCTGTCACATCCCGTCTCTGGGCCTCACGGTCCCCCTCTGCAGGACAGAGAAGGTGCCATGCCCGCCTCAAGGCTGCTGGAGGCTGAGCCCAGCACACGCAGGGCTCACGGCCCAGCGATTACTGTCACTCACGCTCCAGTCACGCAGCCAACACTCCTCGTGCTTCCTGCACACGCCCATGTCACACCAGCCCCGAGCGCTCCCAATTAATGAGAACAAATTAAACTGTCATTACTTTGGTTTAATTCTGTAATTAAAGAACTTCAAGAGACGACAGGCTCTAAATAATGCACGCTTTTGTCAAAGACATGTTTGAGTTCTGGGCGCAGAAAAAACTAAGGGGGGACCAGCGTCAGGGCAAAGGAGAGAGAAGCCACAGGAGGTGGGGCAATGACATTCATCCCCAAAGATCAGAGGGAACCATCAGGCGACAGCCGAAGGACTGAGTTTGTTTCTGAATTAAGGCTTCGGCTATCACAGAAAACAGGAAAATATACGGCCCCCACCCAGCGCACCCACCTCGCATCTGCCGTGAACAGAACCATTGTCGGGAGTAATTCAATCGGTGGCTTCTCCAGCTGAGGAGGCAAAGCGCGGCCGTCATTCTGACACCTGCTTGTGTGTGACTCTCCTTTTCGTGTCAGTTCGGGGGAAAGAGAAATAAAGAGGGAAAAGCGTGTGGCACGTAAATTTGTTGAAACGTGGGTCTCCGATCCGGCAGATCATGCCGCTGCCACATGTCACCGACCTAACGGACGGGACTGAAGCCCGGCGCCCCAGCCTCCCCGCCGCGGCAGACCCCGGCCCCGAGGCGGGAGCGGCGAGCCCGCACGCACGGTGCGCTGTGAACGGAACGGAACAGAGTTCCGAATGAGGAGCCAGCAACCAAGCGGCACCTTCAAGTGAAATGACTCATGGAGATGTTCTCTTCTCGTTAGGCTGAACGTTTCCGTAAATCGTGTACACCGTATAATTGCAGTGTCCTGATTCCTGAATCACATAAAGAAACGGCTTTTGGACACGGCTTTCATCTATGCTTCTACTGGCTGCAGAACCCAAAGGATGCAATGCTGTCAAATGTGACTTTCTCCCTGCGATAGCGCCGAGTTCCAGGAGCAGCGTGGAGGCCTCTCCGACGAGGCTGGCGAGCCCTCGGCACGCGGGCAGCAGCTGCTGCGTGGGCGCCCGCCCCGCCCCCCAGCCGCAGGCCTGCGGGGACGGAGAGAGGCGGGGGCTCCCGAGCCCCAGGGCGGGTTCGACGGTGGACCTTCCTCGGGTCCGTACCTCAGGGAGAACAGAGCCTGGCGGTGGAGCCGTTTGATGGGGGAAGGGAATCCGGAATATAAAATGTTAATAATACGAACGCACTGCTCCAACGCTGAACCATCACTTGTCCACACTGCTAAACACGTGATTCGTTTTCTTTCTTTCCTTCCCCACTGGGTCCCCACCAGGGTGCCTGGGTCTGGTCCCTACAAAATACTGGCTCAGTGACCAGGTGGAGACGTGTACCTACAGCAGAGGGTACTGACCCCACTGGCCACAAAACAGGTCCTCAGGGAACGTCCAAGGCCCCGCTCCACACGGGAGCGGTGGGACAAGCCCCCTGGCTGAGACGGGCCGTCCTGACCGGCCTTCCACACAAGCCCACACCTCCGAGGAGCCCCGCGCCTCCCCCCCCCACACCCCCTTCTTCCACGAGGAAGCGCTAGGGGGCGGCAGCCCGGCCTCAGATCCCCTCTCTAGCCGCGATGACCTGGGGCGCTGCTTGACCCTCTTAAGAGATTTCTCAGCTATAAAATGGGATGAAAAATGCCTGACAGAACCAGCACTTGGCATGCTAAGCCTTAGCTCAGCGTGTGACCGCTGAAGCCGTGACCTTGTACCTCCACAAAGCTCCGTCCCCGTCCCCAGCAGCACCCCGGAGGCGGGAGCTCGGTGACCAGGCCCCTCTGCCGGCACTGTCTGGCCGAGGGCTTCCCTGCCACTGCCACTCCGCCCTCAGGACAGCGTGACAGCCCTTTCGCAGGTGAGGAAACTGAGCAGGGGCTTCAGGGACTTGGGTGGCACACTGTTCTCCACGAAGCCCCCGGCCCATCCGCAGGGCAAACCATGCTTCCCAGGGACGCTTTTGCCAGTGGTCCCTGTGCCTCTCCCCCTCTCCCCTCTCCCCCTCTAAGCCCCCTGCATGTGCCCCTCGGGCCCCAGGCCTTGCTTCCCATACTCTGCCTGGGCCCCAGAGGTGAGACCCCTCCTCCGAGACCCAGATCCACTCCTGCATACCTCCCCCCGCCCCTGGCAGTGAGGGCGGCCCCAGTCCTGCCCCCTATTCCCACGAACCCTGCCATCCCCCCTCTCCTCGAGGAGCGGGCCCTCGTGGGCCCAGCACACCGCAGGAGCCCAGCTGATGCCTGACGCCCGCGGGCAAACGACCGGAGAAACCCCTGGGGTCTGTCGCGATGCTGACACCAGCGTGTCCGGAAACCCCAGGCCAGGGAGCAGAGCCCGGGCTCCCTGGCCCACCTTCGAGACCAAGTCCAGCGGGGTTCTGTGTGCCTCGTTTGACGAAAGCCACGAGCGGGGAGCAGGCGCAAGGAGGCTTGTGGCCCCACACAGAAGCCGCGCTCAGAATGCCAGGGACCGGGCCCTTTGACACAAACTCAGCAGTGGCATCTTTAATCATTTCAGGGTTAATAAAACATGTCAATTGCATTTGTCATCATGGCTATCCTGGGGGAACAATCCCAATGCAGACAATCGCTGGCCAAATGACAGCCTGGTCTGTTTGTCACACATCCCTCCAGCTGCCTCTCTGACGAATTAATCAAGTTGG
Source organism: Pteropus medius (assembly GCF_902729225.1). Taxonomy (NCBI): domain Eukaryota; kingdom Metazoa; phylum Chordata; class Mammalia; order Chiroptera; family Pteropodidae; genus Pteropus; species Pteropus medius. The sequence continues at coordinate 21,460,277 of NW_024349797.1, read as the reverse complement.
TTGCCTCCCCCTGGCCTGTCCCCTCATAAATTATCAGAAGTAATATGGGTCTTCAAAACAATCTGACCTGAGAATTGCTGCCGTGACTCCCTCAATAAGAAAAGGGAACAAACCCCAGAGATGAGACCCAAACAGCCCCCGAAGGTGCGGCCTGCCTAGGGAGGGCCGGGAAGCCCTCTCCCCCGTGGTGGGCCGGGGGCTGTCTCCCCGTCTCCATGCCCCTCAGTGGGCAGTGCAGTCCCCACGGAGCTAACGCACCGCACCACGCTGGCGGCCCCTCCTCCCCGTAACCTCACGGAGTCCCACCCACGAGAACAAGCGGCAGCTGAGAACAGACACGCAGTGGCGTGCCAGGCCGCGGCGCGGACTCGACCCCGGGTGTCTGGCGCCACCCCGCTGCCCATGCCAAGGGCGCCTAAGCCGCTGCCTGTCGGCATTTTGACAGCGCTATTCCGCAGTCGAGGAATCCCTGCAGATTCGAATCGCCAGGCGCAAAGGCATCCACGAGGAAAATGCTCCCTGGGATAACTGACGCCCGACACAGGTGGAAACGGAAAAAGGAGCACACTGCTTGCCACCCCAGGACACTCCACACGACGCTCTGAAATCATGCAATTTGCCTCAATGAAGCGTTCTATCTTTATCAGAGAATGATTTAAAAATGACTATTCGGGGACTCTCACGTGAGTTTCCCCGCATTTGTTTTTAAACAATGAACTCTTCCTTTGACCTGTAAATCTGGACGTGGACCAAAAGTCGGGGTCCCTTGTCCCCACTCTGCACTGGGGCTTGGACAAAGCTCTCGGCCTCCCTCACACACAGGAGAGCATGTGCTCGGCTGCTCCCGGCACCCCAACACGGTTTACGGTGGCAGGAATTTCTGTTGCAAATCCTTCAAACATTGAAAATTGCTTTTATTTTCAGAGAAAGCGTGGCATATGAAGGGTCTACAGCCATTTAAAACTACTGCACTTCGAAGGGTTAAGCTGAGCGCATCGCCTCGAGATCTCTGCTAATTTCTCTAACTGGCTGTCATACGAAATGCGTCCACCCCCGCACAGCAATCAGGCGCTGCCCAACTGCCCTTCCAGAGAGTTCTGTCTCCAGTGAGAAATCCAGATGACACTTTTTTGACAGCCTAACAGTCCTCAGGTTTGCAAGGCAACTTTCATGAGACAGGCAAAGGCTCTTATTTTGACGGCTTCCCCCCATTTGGGCAATTTTATCCCCTTCATAAACACTAATGGTCCTTGAGTACCTGCTGTGGGTGTGGCGTGCTGTGCCGGGCTGAACTGCACAACGCCACGCAAAATGCCATGAATGAGTCACCCGTCTCCACCGGTAATCAGCTCCATGATGCACCGGAGTCCAGGGGCTAAAGCAACGGCAGCTCTGAGCCACAGCCGGCACCAGCACAGGAAACAGCTCCAAGGGCAGGTCCCTCCTGCAGGGCACACCACGAGTCAGACACAGCGCCAGGCACCTCACATAGATTATTTGTAATCCTGCCGACAAGCCTAGGTGGCAATGCGACGCCCATGCGTCACAGGTGGGAAAGCTGAGGGTCAGAGAGGACGGATGCCCCCTGCCCAGGGCACAGAGTTAGAAAGTGCCCAGGAAACGGAAGCCCGGCCCCACGTCTGCTCTACCCCCGGCCTCGGCTGACAGGACGGCACCCTAGCCGCCAGCGCCCCGCCACTTACACAGGCCAGCGGTCAGTCCTGTGCCGGAGGAAATGCAGACCCCCTGGCCAGGGGGCCCCTGGAAGGAACTCAAGTCCCAGCTGTGTCTCACCAGCTGTGTGACCCTGAGCACATCACTGCACTATTCTGACACCTAGTTTCCTCAGGTGTAAAATAAGGAAAATGCAACAAACCTGAACTTCACAGAGTGGTTGAGAAGATTAAACAAGATTAAAGGAAGTAACATATGCAAAGCTACTCAACCTGTCTCTTCTCCCTAATCAGCTCTGCCTGTAATCAGCCGGGGATGAAAGCGCATAATAATCAGACCTCATTTCCAATCCCACCTCCCAGATTTGCCAGCTGGATGACCCTGAGCAGCAGTTATCCCCTGGAAGGGCCTCTGCTGGCTCGCTCCCCACAGCCACCCCGCAGGCGCTGCAAGGGTGAAGGAGACTGTCTGGCAGGGAGCGGGCGCTCGATAAAAGCTCATTCGATTCAATTTGACTTAATTAAAAAAACTTACTCATAGCCTCGAAAATGGCAAGCGCACAGAGGGCTAAAACTACAAACTCAGATCCATTCGAAGCCCGCAAATTTCATATCCTGCCCATGAATGCATTTTCTTATTAGGCGACAATATCACAAACCTCTCCTGAGCTCCTGGCAGTGTTTGAAAGTCATGTCTTCATCCGGCTGGAAGTTGTCACGTCACACGGAAATCGAAGGGGCCTAAAACGACTGATCAAAGGGGGTCACTGAAACCGAGTTTGCTGCGCAAATCAAGTTATTTCACCGGTCGCCTGTCTTTGCGAAGCTTCTCCGAATCACACTTCATTACGAGACTCAGAAATGAGACCCCGCGAACAAAACGAGAGAGCCGGAACATGTAAATATTTACATAGTCGGCAGAATAATATTCTCCTCCCGTGCAAATCCACCTACTATCTTGTTTATTCTTATTAACTTAAGTTTACAAATGGGACGACCGGGTGAAACAGGGCCCTGGGGATTCTTCTGTCCCTGATCCAAACCACTGCTTTCTTGCTTTGGAGAAAACAGAGTTGTTTCAGGAGAGATGAGAAGCAAGGAGGGAGGGAGGGTGGCCACCCCCTCGACCCCCCGATCCTGAGTCGTCCACTTAGGACCCCGAGCGGCCTGGCAGACGCGTGCTGGTCCCAGCCTCTCTCGCCTCTTCTCCCACGAGGAAGGGCGTCGGTGGCTGTGGGTGGACATGCCGGTGGACGTGCCGGTGGACGTGCCGGTGGACGTGCCGGTGGACAGTGCTAGCGGGAGCAGGAGACCTCGGCCGTGGCAGTGAAACAGCAGTGGTCACGACGACCGTATTGGCAGCTGACGCCCGGGTGTCTGGGTGTTGGGCAGAGCACGCCACCCCCGCCCCAGCCCGCGGCACACTGGTGGGCATCGTCCCCACTCACAGGTGAGGAAACCGAGGCCACACAGCGTCGGGGGACGTTTATCGCACTAGCCTTAGGTACTGGGTGCTGAGGCCACATCCACGGCGAGGCTGGGCCACAGCGGAGGTGGGCTGGGGCTGGCATCCTGGCGACAGAGGCAGGAGGGAGCGGGGCTCCACAAGGGCCCGGCCAGCGAGTGGGCTAGTCCTGAGCAGAAGTCTCTGGAACTGGGTTTCGTCCCCCGCTTTCTTACCACCACCATCAGCCCTCAGTCACATAAAATCGAGCATTTACTCATTCGTCCATTCATTCATTCATTCATTCATTCATTCACTCATTCATTCCACAAGCAAGCGCTGAGCCCCGACTCTGGCTCCTGCCCCACACCAAGTCCTGAGGGACCCAATCGGCTAAGGCACAGCCTCAGGCCTGGAGCCTTCTGTGCTCCAGCAGGCAAGACTCTAAGTGTTGTACCACGTTTTCCCACACAAAAAGGCAGAACAGATGGTTCGGCATGGGGAGGGACAAGGGGACAACAACGGAAAGCAGGGCGCCCGAGCACACCGAGGCCCCTGGAGCCGGCGCTCTGGCTTCCGGGGCGGGAGCGCCCCCACATCTCAGGCGGCTTGGAGGCAGAGACTCGGACCTTCCCTTCTGCACAGGTGATACCTGACCAGACAGTCACCTCGGGAGCCACCCAACGACAAGGCAAAGTGAGGCCCAGCCACCCAAGGGCCAACTCCCTCCCTCCGCTCCCTAGGGGCCTCCACACCCAGGGAGACACGGACCGCCCGACTCAGAGGCCGCTCCATGGGCCTGAAGAGCAGCTCAGGCACAGTCCAGGGCCACACTACCACAGAGCGCCATTCTGCAGGGAAGTCGGGGTGACAAAAGTACGTGGCTGCAAATCCATGCAGACGCCACTGAGATGCCATTAAAACACCACGAAAACACGGGAGCTCGATGTAAAACTATTTCACTGCAAATGGTACTGTTGTAAAATAAACAAAGGAAATGGATTCCAAAAAGCATTAAGGCAACATTGAAGCAAACTGAACCCCTGTCTCGGGTACAAGAGAATTCTAAGCAAGAAAAGCTCGCAGGCCGTAGCGAAAAGCAGCTCCCGGACTTGGCCATGGGCCCTGAGTCCTAGCCCTTCCCTGGCCTCCGACCACCAGCTGTGTGGCCCTCCACAAGCATTTAACCTCTCTGAGCCTCAAGGTGCCATACAGAAAAGTCCTCGTTGATGGGAGGATTAAATGAGATGCAAGGCTCATACACAACACGCCCGAAGGACCTGTGGCTGGACAGCAGATGCTCCAGGAGTTCGAGGCCTGAGCCTGGGCTCTGAGCCTCTCCATACCCGAGAACCTTGAAGAGCCCGCCCTGGGGGCTGGCGGCACCCACAGCCCTGGGTGCCATGTCAGAGATCCCAAGGGATGGGGTTAACCCAGGAGAAAGCATTAGACATTCCACCTACATCTGCTTTTAATATCAGCTTTCTAAAATTTCTGTTGGTGTGTGTACATGTTTTATAACATATCAGCAGAATAGTTAGTATTTATATACTCAAAGTCGTATGCTCCAAAAAAGGTTTTTTTAATAGTAGGGATATGTGATCAGAACAGTTTGGAGGCCACTGAAAGAGCTGTTCGCCCAGCCATCCTGCAGTTGACAGAGCCTGGCTAGGCCCAGAGGTGGGGCCTGGGCCCCGCCCGCCCCTGCCATGCGGGGCATGAGGCGTGCAAGCCTTGATCTACTCAGTTCCGGCCGGGCCGTGAGTGGGCGGGTGTCGCCCAGACCCCGCCACCATCTAGGAAGGCTTGTGCTATTTCCAGCGCCTGGATATACACAGACCGATTCATTTTCATGCACTCAAACGCCAGCCAGAAAGGAGAACACGATGGAATACTCTGCGGCTGTGACAAAGCACCAGGGGACACCAGGGACCGCTGTGGCCCGACTGGACACGTTACGTGAAAAAAAGCAAAATGCAAAAGAGGATACGTGATGTGCTACTTTCTATGAAGAAAGACAGGGAAGTAAGAAACTACCCATCTGAGCAAAAAGAAACAGAGAAGGAAGAACCAAAGACTAATGAGACTGGGGACATGCGGGGCGGGCCGGGGCCGGGGCGGGTGGGAAAGGGGACTGGGGTGGGGGTCCCGCCCTACGACTGTATGGACTGGACTTCTGGAAAGATGTTAATGGCTTGGAAGGAAGGAAGAGGGGAGTGAGGGCAGGGGAAAGGAAAGGGAGGAAGTCCACGACTGGGAGGAAACCCCAAAGTAGGATACAAGGGAAAACAGATGAACCAGTTATGTTCGAAATGAATAACAAAACCACACTGAAGGGAGAGAGGCAAGAAGAACTAACCCGAGAAATACGTGAACACGGCTGGATTATCTATATGCCCTCGGGCCAAAGGCAAAAACTATTAAAGAGTTCTAATCGGTAGGCTTTTTTGCGGAGGTTCGGGATTCTGAACTGACTTCCTGACACTCTAGGATTAAGGAAGCATGGAAATGTGTTGTGAAAATGGGAGCCGAGCTTCACACTACTGGAGAAAGGGGCCGTGCATAGGGGGAGCGTGGGGAGCCCACGGTCTGAGGGCCGGGATCGGCCAGCAGGCCATTCGCTCTGCATATTCTCACCTTTTCATGCTGCATACTCTTCCCCGTCCTCACTGTGAGTCCACGTCAAAGCGAATGGGTTAATGAAGTCTTTTCAACTATATCACGCAGGAACTAAGGAATGCTATATAAAATGGATTCCCCCCAAACACTTAGAGTCCCTCCCACTGTCCCTCTCTCTCTCTGCCTCTGAGAGGAGACCACACTCTCTCTGCGGAGTGTGACCCCTTCTCTAATAAACTTTCCTTTGACTCTGACTCTGGCGTGTGTGTTGATTCTTTCTTCACTCTCCGCCAAAGGACACGCGCTGGCCTCGGTCTCCCCCGACTCTGTCCTGCCTCACGATGACGTGAACACCTGGGGCGTCTGGGAATGCTTTGTACTATTCTCACGACTTTTCCGTTAAGTCTGAAACTGTGTCAAAAAATTTTAAAAAGAAGGAAGGAGGGGGCTTCTGTTTGTTTGTCTGGTGGGCTGGTAAACTCGGCGGAGCTCTTTGCAAGGTCTCTTTTGGCGGGCTACGCTTTGGGGAGATTTTGGCATTGTGACAGTAAGCTTTCTGAAAACCGCTAAGGAGAGGGGCTGACTCTGACACGTGGGGTAACAACCACTGACTTATTATGACACTTTCTTTCCAGATAGTGTTTCTGCGAGATACTCTCCCTTCCCCTCCATTTCTCCTCTTATTTTCAAATTGCTCCCTTTGGCAGACTTCCCAACCTGGGCAGGATGAGAATGCAACACCTGATTCTCCTCAGCGCCCGTTTCAACACTGTCGTGACGCACGAGCTGCTGGTGCAGACACCGAGCTGTGTGAGCGCGACACGCTACCGCACACGGGAAGACAGACGCAGCCGCACGCTCGTCCTTGAGGACCACGAAGGCGGCGCTGGACAGAAGCGCTCTGCCATTCCTCCAGGCCAAGGGGTGCTCTGACCGCCCTGCATCGCCCTCACGCTTAATTCAGCTCTCGTGGACTTTCCCCCAGCGTAGAGAGAGGCGGCTTTAATAAATACTCCCTTAACTGCTTTTTTCAAATGTATATTACTTTTAATTTGTATTAAGCAAAACCAAAGGAAAAACCAATTTCTTTCAGCTAACTAGGGAATTAAAGTACCTTGCCAAGCAGTTATATAATTCTCGAAAAATCCTTTAGAAAATATAATTAAGTCTAAATGTTCTAAAACCACTAGTCTTATCAAAAGTTGTTTTATTAACTGAAGCTCCAAGGATACAGATGCCTAAATCAAGTCACGTCAATATTTTAAGGTCATACATTAATTCGCCACACTAATAAAAGAAGAAGTCACTTCGGAATGAACGTCAGGGGCCAAAGAGAGTGACGGATTAACCAGCTGAGCAGAAACGGCACTGATTTAAGTCTGTCGGAGCGGTTAACGAGTCCCTCCACGGACTCACTCACGCAGGAAACCCCTGCCACAGGCTGGCCACGGAGGCTACGACAGGCCAGCGGTTTGCCCTTGCAGGCTGAGGACAGGGGCACCTCCGCAATGGCCAGCCCCAGGCCGCCCCCCCTCCAGCCAAAAGGCACAGGCCGCCCAGTGCGGGGAGCAAGGAACAAGCCTCCTGTGCTGGTCCACCCAGCCTGGCCCTCCTGAGACCTGTCCCACGTCCCACCCTCTGAGCCCAGCAGGGTGCAGCCTCCCTCACTGGGTCACCTAGGATAAGCCACGGGGCCCCTCTGTTGCACCTCAGTGTCCTCACCTGCCAGTGGGGACGGCAGCCCTTCCCAGCCTGAGCGGCGGAGCTGCTGGCACGGGACGTTGCTCTGCTCACGTGGGACCTCCCCGCTCTTAATGAAGTCGACGGCCATCCGGCAGCACCTCGTCTGTGCCAGGCGCTGCTTCACACGCTGGCGACAGAACGAACCCCCTGCCTTCCTGGAGCTAATCACTCAGAGGTGAGGCATCGTCACTAATGAACGGGTTAAGAATTCGGGCTCCCGGTAAACGGCCCCTTTTTGTGTCATCCCACGCCTCGGCCACATCTCACGATTCTTCCATTTCCTCAAGACGGTCAGGAGGTGAGGGACCAGGGTCAGAAGGGCAGAGGTGGACCTCACCTCCAGCCCACCATACCACGCCACGCCGGCCAGAGCCGGCAGGCCGACCTGGGGATCCACCTCCCAAGAACACACGCCCCCAGGGTCCTCGGTGTCCGGGTTCCGCCAGAGCCTCCGGTGCCAGTGCCACCTCAGCTTCCCGGACCTGAACGTCGTTCGGATTCACGTGCAACAAACGTTCCCTGAGCAGAGGCCACATGCCAAGCAATGTATGAAGTGTGTTAGGGACTGAATTGTGTCCCCCCAAATTCACATGCTGAAGCCTGAGGTGCTGGTGTGGCTATGTTTGGAGATGCGGGTCTCCGAGGAAGTAGTTAAGGTTCAGTGGGGTGACAGGGGCGGGGCCCTGATCTGACAGCACTGGGTCCTCGGAAGAGACACCAGAGGGCCCGCTTGCTCACTCGCTCTCTCCTGCAGGTGGAGAGGCCCTGGGAGGACGCAGCAAGAGGGCGGGCGTCCGCATCCCGAAGGGAGAGGCCTCGCCTCGCTGGCACCCCGACCTCGAACTGCCGACCCTCAAGGCAGCAAGGAACTGGATTTCTATTGGGAAGCCACCCAGTCTCTGGTGTTTCTCTATGGCTGCCCCGTAGATCAAGGCACGGCATTTCACGTATGTTACTGGGTTGAATCCTTGACTATCTGAGGCTCCCAGAGGCTCTATGTGTAGGACTGCCTGGGCCCCGCCCAAGCCACTGGGACCTTGTTTATAAAAGGCATCCTGACAGAGAAACAGTGGGTGCTCCTAGGAGAGAGCCAGTGTATACCCTGAACCGCGTGGGTCCCTGGTGGGCGGCTCCTCTTCCCTTCACTCGCATCCTGCTCACCTGCCGACAGGTAAGTCTCCTCTCAGCCCCAAGCGCCGGGAGCATGCAATGACCGCTCTCCCCGTGGCGAGCTGGCCTGTGCCATGCTGCCTGGTCCCCAGCCCTCCCCCCGCCCCGAGGAGAGGAGGAGCAGGTGACAAGCTGAGGGCTGGGGTTCTAGGGGGTGGGCGGACCACCTGTGACAGAGCAGAGGGTCAGGAACAGGGCGTCGGCCTGGGTCCCGCTGTGCAGACCCAGATCAAAGCCCGGGGAAGAAAACAAAGCGCCGAGCAGAAAAACAAAACGTGCCAACGTCTCACGCATGGGCACCTGCGGCGCGGGAAAAAGGTTTCCAGTGACAGCGTCACACTCTGACTCAGTAAGTGTGGGGTCTGAGGTCACCTGGGCGGAAGTGAAGCTGAGCGCTCGGGAAAGCTGTCTTAGGTGACTCAGAGGGGCCCAGGGGACCGCGACGGCCGCTGCCGCGGACGCGGGGGAAGGCTCAGCGACGCTGCCTCGGGAAAGGCAGAAGGAAAACCAACCACTATCGTGAAATCGATACCTGTGAGACTTTAAATACGAATGTGCAACTCAATTAAAGTTACGGTTAAAGTAGAATAAAGCTAAGGTGCGTTACTGTTGAGAGAGAGCAGACAAAATAGACAGATGTAGCCATGATTAAGGAAGCGAGATGGCTCCTCACAGGGGCCGCTCCAGGTAGGGCACCTCGGAGGAAGAAGCGACAGGCAGGGTCTGCTCACCCACACGGCCCACAGGGCGGACACCGCCCCGTGCCCAGGTGACAGCCACAGGGCTAAGCACCAGTGCGCAGGAGCCACCCCTCACGAAAGAGGAAACTGAGGCCCAGAGAGGCTAACATGGCGGCTCACGCACACACGGCTGGTGGGCGGCAGAGCCAGGCTCGGCGCCCAGGCCACCTGATCCTGGCGTCTACACTGACCCACCTGGCCACGCACGCGGGAATGCCCGGCTCAGTCATCCCGTCTTTCTGCCCCACGGGACCGCCCACCTCCCACGTCGCCCTCACCACCTGGAGTTGGCGGGGCAGGGCGCCTGTGTCTGGCCACATGCGGGGACCTGAGATGGCCACAGCACAGCCTCGAGTCGTGTCCTGCGCACTAAGTTCCAGACGCTGCGCCCTCAAACAGCGGCCACGCCTCAGTCAGGGTGGGCAGAGTGGCGGTGGCGAGTGCTGCCCAGGAGAACCGGGCCTCCCTGGGGAAGACCGAGAGGCCTCCGGCTCCAGGCGGGGGGCGCCAGAGTGAGGGGGCAGGAACGTCGCCCACAGGCCTCTCTCCTCCCCTCAGCCCTCCGCTCTGCTGGAGAAGCAGCAGGGGTGTGGGCGGCGACCTGGCCTGGGCATCCTCTCCCTCCGCCAACGGATGACAGGCGTGGCACGGGGCAGTGGAGCACACAGACCTGCCCCTCGGTGCCCCTGCCTGGATCACAGGGTGGGCAGGGGAAGGGAGCCCCTCGGCGCTGGCCTAACAGCCAGCCCCACCGGGCCCAACCATCTTGCCTGAGCCATTTTTCTCAGCGGCAGCAGCCCAGACCCCCCTGAACGTGCACTCTGAAGCAGGTTATCACTCCCTCAGTGGTGAAGGGTGTCAAGCGATAAGGCCGGTTTAATAAGGAGAGTGGTGACTGGGACCCCGCCGCACGTCCTTCATCCGCACGCCGCCTCCAGCTCCCGCCTCTGCGACCTCCGTCACCACGCCGACAGCTTCCAAGGCCGTCACCCGCTGGGCGCCAGGAGGCCGGCCCCCCGGGGCTGGCTCCTTCCTCCAGGGCACTGCGCGTCACTCCACAGATGTTTACAAAGCACCCACTGCATGCTGCTCGCTGTGACCACACTAGAGACAACAGTGAGCAAGACCACAAGTCCCTGCCTCACAGTTAATGAATGGGACACAGTCTGAGAGGTGACAGATGAGGGCTGTGAGAGAGGAGATTTGAGGAAGTGGAAACATGCCGGAGGGGGCACCTAACCCAGCCTTGGTGTCCAGGCGGGGGCTTCCTGGGAATGACTCTGGGCTCTACTCTGGGGACACAGGGCAGCCTCTAGAGGGTTTCAAGACACTCAGTGACTGGATGGTGTCTGAGACCCTCTGCCTGTAATTTCAGTAGCTGCCACTAGAGGTAATGGGCACAGAGCCCAGCCGGCAGGGTCCCTAGGGCCTGGGGAGCCAACGGTAGGGAGGACAGGGCGGCACCTTACCAGGCAGCATCTCTGGGGCAGAGGCACATCTTCTGGTCTGTGTGCTCCACTGCCCGGCACCACGCCTGTCACCCACTGGGTTCTAACAAATGGGGAGTGAGGACCCTTCCCCTTCTATGGGAGAGACACGGTGAGCGTGGACGACGGGGCAGTGTGGGACGGCTGATGCCGCAGGACGGGCTTTGGGGCACGGGCACATTGCAGGGAGAAAGGCGCCACTGACCTCGCGGCCATCCGCCTTCTAACCCTGCTCAAAGAACACGCAGAACACCTGACAGATGCTGGCGGGGCACGGGCTGGCGCCTGAGGACTTTACTGGCTTCTGACAGCTCTACACGCCTGCCTGAAATACAGTGCCACAGCGCCACTGCCCAAGACGCACGCTTTCTTCAGAGAACCTGGAGCACGAATTTATAACTTCCTGTCACATAGATGCCCACTGTTCTCTGGAAGGGCAATCCCATTTGGGAAAAATAGCCAATAATTCTTTCGAGTTGGAAGCCCATTCTCAGGTTGATTTCCCAAAGCACGAAAGAAGAAAAACAAAGAAAAGTGTAATTGCAGAAAACAATAACCCGACAAACATAACAGAACACAGAGCCCGTTACCTTCTCCACGCTGACTTTTCAATGATTTCGTGATGGATCGCCCCGGAAAGCTTAATTTGTACTCTTAACCAGAAGACTTAGTGGGCCAGAAAAAATTAATTCAAAGCATTGGCTGTTCGAGAAATAAAGGACATATCTATTAATTTTTTAACCCCCCCACGCAACGCTGCGTAATGCACATGCGTGACGCCCACTGCTATGTGGGGGCGGGGGGGGGGCTCCTTGTGCTCACGCGCGTCCAGTTCGGGGTGGGAACGCCAGCCCTCTGAAGGAAGGCTCGGCGCCGAACTCCGACCGCAGCCAACTGTCCCTTGGCTCCTGTTGAGGGCTCCTTCCCCCAGATGACTTCTCTGGCTTCATAGCCACGCCTGAAACGAAGCTGAATTCATCTCGATTCTGTCCCTAGCTCATTACCTGCAAGAGTTCTGGAACAAAGCCACGAGGTACAGCCAGGGAACACTGTTGGAATAACAGAGACCCCCCGAAATAAAGCCTGTCGTTTTCGAGATCTCCTTCAAACAAAAAAACACGACAAGGCCCTCATAATATCCCGCATCGACATGGCCTGTCCCCTGCGTCACCGGCATATGACAGCGCTGCCTAATGCGTTCCATGCAGAGGCCAGCTAAGCTGCCAGAACGTTTACTGTGAAACACGCACGCCAGCCTTCGGCCTGGGTGTCCTTCCACGTCGAACATTTAACGTTCAGCGGGAGGAGGCAGAAAGAGCAGAGGTCTGGGGAACTTAACAGATGGGGGCCTGAACCTGGTCTCCCTCATTTGTCTCTGTGCACGCTATGGCAATGTCTGCACTCACCCTACGGCTGCTCCCCAGTATCTGCTATATGCCTCCCCCTGTGGCCGAGCGCTGGTCAGCACGATGACAGCCCTGCCCTGTCACAGCTCAGGCCCGTAGGGTCAGCTGGACATGCACACTGAGGGGATGGGCTGGGCTGGCCGGCAGCACAGCAGAGGCAGACTCGATCCCGAGCCTGGTAAGCCTAAGGCCAGAGAGGGCAGGCTCGGGCACGGTACTGAGAAAGCTCGCTCTGGCTGCCTGGGAGATGGGGATGGCCCGGAAGGATAGTCTGAGCCCGCTGCCCTCAACCGAGCAGGAAGGGGGGTGGCATGGACACCGAAGGTGTCAATGACGACTGAAGCACCAGATCTGAGAGGCACGGAAGGAGCAAGGCAGGCTGCGGCGGGTGGGACGTCAGGGGTGAGAGGTGGCCGCGTGCCATCAGGGGCAGGCAGGAGGAGCACCGGTTCAGGGAGAGGCTTCACCTCGTCGGGCCTCAGCTCGCCAGCAAGTGCAACGCGACGATCGGACTCGCCGAGCGCGACTGCAGGTGCCTGGCGGTCCGGGCCGCAGCAGGTGTTCGCTAGGTGGCAACGGCAGAGGCGGCTGCTGGAAGGGGCCCTGACATCAGCCCAGCGCCTGACCCCCACCAGCTAGGAGACCAAGGCCGCAGCCAGGAAGGGCTGGTCCCAGGACCCGGCCCCGGATCCCCCGGCCCAGAATGGTCCAGTCCAAACGCCAAGCAAGTGGCGGGTCCTCGCCCTCAGGACCCAGACAGGAGGTTGGGGCCCTTGGCCAAGCACAGGCAGGTCACATTTGCGTCATCAGCCGAGGAAGCCCGGGGGACATCCCCAACAGCAAAGGATGTGTCCTGCAAACTCTTAATATGCAAATGAAGCCTGAGGTTTAATTAGGATAGCAGGCACGCGTTTGTTTACATGGGATACAAACTGTCAGGGTGTGAACAAACTTGTCACAGCAAGGAAGCCATTGCCCTGCCCTCGTCAGACTTTTGCTGGCACCTAAAATGTGGCGTGAAAACTGCGAGCTCCGGAACTTGGCTTCCTGCAAGCGGCACGGCCTCGGGAGAGTCAGGGCTTGGGGACACCCACCCCGCCCGCCTGGGAGGCCTCACCCACTCGGCACGGGCCAGCCGGCTGAGGGGCTCCCCAAAGGAACATATGGATACCCCCAAGCCTCCCCCGAAACAGCAGGCAATGAACTCCTCATTTAGAGCTACTCTGGCTGGTAAAAGGAGAGCCCCACGGAACGGCCGGTGACAGCTCTGCCTGTACCCGCCATTCTGTGGGGCGCCGTCAGTCACTGGCCTCCTCAAGACCAGCACCAAGCCTGGCCCGGGCAGATGCTGCCCCTGCGCTTACGGAGTGGCCTGTGCCCCAGCCCAAGATCTAGACAATGAGGTGCCAGTGGCCCTGCGAGGACACTCTGCACCCACCCAACCTGGAAGAGTCGCCGGCACGCGCAGCTCCCTGGGGCCCTGATTTGGATGCAGAGGCTGCTTCCAGCGCGTCTGCAGAGGGGCTGGGCGGCTCAGCACGCAGATGAAGCTTCGAGGCTTCATTTCCGAAGCAGAGGCTCCGGTTCTAAACACAGATAATAAGCCGAACGCCCCCGTCAGGAGGGAGACAGACAAGAGAATGTTCTCCAGTAAGCCGAGGACTGAGTGTTCAGACGGAACCGAATTAAATTAAAAAGTAGCCAAAAGCTCACTCTTCAAGGAAAGTTTAGGAATTCATTTTAAACTCCTGGTCAGACACGGCTATCTTCTAGATGTTTTTCAGACAAGCTAGTAAATCAGACTGGTCTTTGTAATAACAGAGCATTTTGAATTACTTGGTTCAGTGCGTATTTCCCAAACGCTCCTGGGAGCCAGGCTCTGTGCTGCGTCTGAAGGTCCTGGACTGCTCTGCGATCCACAGGCTCGGTAAACAAGGTGAGTTTGAGCAGTGGGGTGCCATGTGGCCCAGGGGGGACCCCAGCCCAGCCCATGGGTCCAGGTAAGCCTCCCAACCCGAGACCCACTGACCCCCCCAACTGCAAGTGAGGTCCCCGGAAGCTCCATGAATACACCGCTCCGGCAGGAGACCAGGTGGGGGGCTCGGCGCCAGCAGTAATCAAAAGACCGAGGAGACAGCAAAAACTCAGAGAGAGACACATGTTGGCACCGTTTCTTACTGCTACTGTGATAACAGAGCAAGGACAGGGCTCCCAGACAAGGAGCAAGCAAGCTTCGGGGCGTTTTTAAATTGGGCCAATTATAGAGAAGTGAGAGATTAAATGGAAATCCATCCCATTACAAATACGGCCTGCAGTTACCGAAATCGTATTTTTTCATAAGTGACTCATGCCGATAGTGACTCCGAGGTCTTCATAATAGTTGGCGATAAACTCTGTGGGTTACTCACCACTTCCCTCGTGAAAGCTGACATCATAAGCCAAAAAACAGCACCCTGACGTTTCCATCTTCTTCGGTGCGACCAGCTCGGCGGGGGGACTCGACGCCCACCCAGCAGGCTGCGCAGGGCTCGGCCTCGCCGGTGGGCAGGCACGTTAAAGCGAGGTCCTGTCCCGCACCCCCAGAGGGGCAACAGCGGGTGCTGGAGAGGCATGAAGAAGGGCACTCTGGCAACGCCAAGGCAGGTCAAAGGGCACACGCCAAGGCCCATCGGCCCACCTGGAGGGGTCCAAGAACCGCTCAAAGGTGTGTGCGAGGAGGTGCGTCTGAGGGTGGTGGCGTGGCAACAGCTCTGCCAACACTGTGACACTCGTCCCGTTAAAGGCCGGGCCTAAGTCCCCTTGCCCTAAATGGCAGCCAGCCTTAGTGACTTGCTTCTAATGAACAGAATGCAGCAAACAGGACGCTGCCTGACTTCTGAGAGTAAGTCACAAAGGCGACCAGCTTTGGCCAGGCTTGCTCCCCTGTAGAAGCAGCCTCCATGCTGTGAGGGAGCCCAGGCCACGTGCAGAGGCCACGTGCAGCGCTCCAGGCAATAGCACAGCCAGGGAGCTGGCTGACGGCCAGCGTCACCCTCAGTCATGTGATGACTCCGGCTCCAGCCTTCAAGCCACCCCATTGATGCCAGGTGAAGCAGAGATGGGTTCTCCCCACCAAGCCCGGCCCAAACTGCAGATTCACAAGCAAAATAACATACTGTGTTCAGCTACTAAGTTTCGAGACGCTTTATTACATAGCAAGAGAAAACTGGAACGCACGTTCACTGCAATACTGTTTGAGAGATAAAAGGTAAAAGCTACGGAACCTTCCACGAGTAGGGGAATGAATAAACTAGTTTATTCATACACCGGAATACTACACGGCAGTTAAAAATGACCCAGACAGATGCGCGCTTGTATGTGAAAAAAACTGTAAAGCTATAATGTTTCATGTTACAAATTACAAAAGGATATAAAATGTGATGCTACTTCTATAAATACTAAAAATACAAAGTCAGTGTCACATATGGCTTACGGACAAACGCACGCAGTAACAGTGTGACGGTGTTCCTGCCTGTTTCTGCCACTCTTCTGGGGTCCCTGAAGGCAATGATGGTGCAGTCCCCCACTGTGCGCGGGGCGAGGGGGGCTCAGCAGACTTCTCCTTGCAAGATCGACCTCAGGAACCAACGGGCCTCAGGAAAATTCTGTTCCCTCCCCCGGTGCACAGGAAGCCAGCACAGAGCAAAGGACGTTCTACCCCAAGGGACATCCCCAGATGAGAAACACAGACGAAAGGCAACCCCATGAAAAAGGAAGCAGGCTCCTTCTCACTCCGGAGGCGTGCCGGCCGCCCCCGCCCCCCGCCTGAACACGGTTAGAACCTGGGCTTCGGCCAGCGGCACGCAGACACAGGCGGCTGCAGATGCGGGACACGCGGGAAAAAGGGCATCTCACTTAATGGCCCAAACACTGGGCACACTCTGAGGACCCAAAGTAGAGAGAAAAACTCTTCCAGTGGCAGAGAGGGAAAGGCGGTTCGGGGGGTGGG